>NW_019237559.1:0-1999 GCF_002742605.1 Olea europaea var. sylvestris | reverse complement strand
TAGTAATTTCACAAACAAGAACAAACTCGATGTTATCTTGAAATCAAAAACTAGTCATGAAATCAAGAACCACTTTTCATTGGGTCGATTCCAATCGAATTAGACTAGCAATTTGCCATAAATGATCAAACCCGAAGCAATCATGAAATCAAAAACCACTTTTCATTTTCTCGATTCCAATCGAATTAGACTAGCAATTCACCAAAAAACAAAAAAACCCGAAGTTATCTGAAATCAAAAACCACTTTTCATTGGCTCGATTCCAATCGAATTATGAAGTCAAAAACCACTTTTCATTTGCTCGATTCTAATCGAATTAGACTTGCAATTTGCCAAAAATAATCAAACTCGAAGTTATCAAGAAATCGAGAACCACTTTTCATTGGGGCGATTCCAATCGAATTAGACTGGCAATTTTTCGAAAACGATTGAACTCCAAGTTATCATGAAATTGAAAGCCACTTTTCATTGGCTCAAATCCAATTGAATTAGACAAGCAATTCGCCAAAAATGAACAAACCTGAAGTTATCATGAAATCAAAAGCCACTTTTCATTGGGTCAATTCGAATGGAACTAGACTAGCAATTCGCCAAAAACGAACGAACCCGAAGTTATCATGAAATAAAAATCAACTTTTCATTGGCTCGATTCCATTCGAATTAGACTAGTAATTTGACAAACACGAACAAACTCGATGTTATCATGAAAAAAAAAACCAGTCATGAAATGAAGAACTACTTTTCATTGGCTCGATTCCAATCAAATTAGAATAGCAATTTCCGAAAATGATCAAATCTGAAGTTATCATCAAATCAAAACCACTTTTCATTGGCTCGATTCCAATCGAATTAGACTAGCAATTCGCCGAAAATGATCAAACCCGAAGTTATCATGAAATGAAGAACTACTTTTCATTGGCTCGATTCCTATCAAATTAGACAAGCAATTCGCCAAAAATGAACAAACCTGAAGTTATCATGAAATCAAAAATAACATTTCATTGGCTCGATTCTAATGGAACTAGACAAGCAATTCGCCCAAAATGAACAAACCCGAAGTTATTATGCAATCAAAAACCACTTTTCATTGGCTCGATTCCAATCGAACTAGACTAGAATTGTGCCAAAAATGAACAAACTCGAAGTTATAATGAAATCAAAAACCAATTTTCATTGGCTCGATTTCAATCGAATTAGACTAGCAATTTGCCAAAGACGAACAAACCCGATGTTATCATGAAATCGAAGGCAACTTTTCATTGGCTCGATTCCAATAGAATTGGACTAGCAATTCGTCGAAAATGATCAAACCCGAAGGTATCATGAAATCAAAAACCACTTTTCATTGGCTCGATTCCAATCGAATTAGACTGGCATTTCACCAAACACGATCAAACCCAAAGTTATCATTAAATCGAAAACCACTTTTCTTTAGCTCGATTCCAATCGAATTAGCTAGCAATTCACCAAAAATTATCAAACCCGAAGTTATCATGAAATCAAAGACCACTTTTCATTGGCTCGATTCCAATCGAATTAGACTAGCAATTTGCTGAAAATGATCAAACCCGAAGTTATCATGAAATCAAAAAGCACTTTTCATTAGCTCGATCCTAATCGAATTAGACTAGCAATTAGCCGAAAATGAACAAACCCGAAGTTGTCATGAAATCAAAAATCACATTTCATTGGCTCGATTCAATCGAATTAGACTAGCAATTTTTCGAAATCCATCGAACCCGAAGTTATCGTGAAATCGAAAGCCACTTTTCATTGGCTCGATTCCAATCGAATTACTTGCAATTGGCCGAAAATGATCAAACCCGAAGTTATCATGAAATCAAAAACCATTTTTTATTGGCTCAATTCCAATCGAATCAGACTAGCAATTAGCCGAAAATGAACAAACCCTAAGCTATCATGAAATCAAAAGCCACTTTTCATTGGGTCGATTCGAATGGAACTAGACTAGCAATTCGCCAAAAACGAACGAACCCGA
>NW_019237558.1:1821-1999 GCF_002742605.1 Olea europaea var. sylvestris | reverse complement strand
GAAGGGAGAGCGTTTTGGGCTAGAGAGAGAAAGTGCGGTTTAGGATTTGGTTTTGGTTTAGGGTTTAGGGTTTGGGGTCTGGGATATGGGGTTTAGGGATTTTGGTCCTTCAGGATTCATTGGCGATGGTCCCAGACCCTGATTCAATGCGTAGAGTGGAGTTTTGAGAACATTAGGA
>NW_019237558.1:0-1431 GCF_002742605.1 Olea europaea var. sylvestris | reverse complement strand
ATCAACATTTTCATATAAATTTTAATTCTATTGCTTCCAAAACCACTTTAGCTTGAAGTGCTGGAAGATTTTGGATTGTTTGGGATTGAAATCCATCGGGTAAAGGTGTTATGTCGGGTGGTGGATCAAGATTTTTGAAGGTTTGTGATTCGTCTCCCATTTTAGAGAGAAGGTAGAGCGTTCTGAGATAGAGAGAGAAAGTGCGGTTTAGGATTTGGTTTTGGTTTAGGGTTTGGGGTTTAGGGATTTGGACCCTTCTGGAATCATTGGTAATGGTCCCTGACCTTGATTCAATGCGTAGAGTGGAGTTTTGAAAACATTGGGATTCGTGCAATCAACTTTTTCATATACATCTGATTCTATTGCTTCCAAAACCACTTTAGCTTGAAGTGCTGGAAGATTTTGGATTGTTTGGGATTGAAATCCATCGGGTAAAGCTGGTATGCCGGGTGGTGGATCTAGATTTTTGAAGGTTTGTGATTCGTCTCCCATTTTAGAGAGAAGGTAGAGCGTTCTGAGATAGAGAGAGAAAGTGCGGTTTAGGATTTGGTTTTGGTTTAGGGTTTGGGCTTTGGGGTTTAGGGTTTTTGGCCCTTTTGGAATCATTGGTGACGGTCCCAGACCCTGATTCAATGCGTAGAGTCGAGTTTTGACAACATTGGGATTCGTGCCATCAACATTTTCATATAAATCTGTTTCTATTGCTTCCAAAACCACTTTAGCTTGAAGTGCTGGAAGATTTTGGATTGTTTGGGATTGAAATCCATCGGGTAAAGCTGGTATGCCGGGTGGTGGATCTAGATTTTTGAAGGTTTGTGATTCGTCTCCCATTTTAGAGAGAAGGGAGAGCGTTTTGGGCTCGAGAGAGAAAGTGCTATTTAGGGTTTGGTTTTGGTTTTGGTTTAGGGTTTAGGTTTTGGGGTTTGGGATTTAGGGATTTCAGCCCTTCTGGAATCATTGGTGATGGTCCCAGACCCTAATTCAATGCGTAGAGTGGAGTTTTGACAACATTGGGATTCGTGCCATCAACATTTTCATATAAATTTTAATTCTATTGCTTCCAAAACCACTGTAGCTTGAAGTGCTGGAAGAAGTTTGGATTGTTTGGGGTTGAAATCCACAGGGTAAAGGTGTCACGTCGAGTGGTGGATCAAGATTTTTGAAGGTTTGTGATTTCTCTCCCATTTTAGAGAGAAGGGATAACGTTCTAGGCTAGAGAGAGAAAGTGCGGTTGAGGGTTTGGTTTTTGTCTAGGGTTTGGGGTTTAGGGATTGCGGCCCTTCTGGAATCATTGGTAATGGTCCCAGGCCTTGATTCAATGCGTAGAGTGGAGTTTTGAAAACATTGAGATTCGTGCCATCAACTTTTTCATCTACATCTGATCTATTGCTTCCAAAACCATTGTGGCTTGAAGTGGTGGAAGATTTTTGG
>NW_019237557.1:0-1999 GCF_002742605.1 Olea europaea var. sylvestris | reverse complement strand
CACAGCTCAAAATTTAAAATTACTACAAAAATATCCAGAACGATAATAAATATCACCACTATGAGTACAAACTGAACTACCACATATAAGTCTTAGCTAGAGACCACTCTTAAAAGAACAAATTAGTTCAGCCTTTAATACTATCATAATATCAAACAAGAGGTCAGTTTCTCCACTATGCAACATTAAGTTGTATTACTAGTCATATAAACCTCTATTACATCTTCACTGATGATATATATCTATTTTGTACCTGTCAAAGACTTGACAATAGACTAAAAACATTTCTTGATCTCATGTAAAGTGGGTTTCTAACTCTTGAATCTACTATCCAAACATGATAAGATCCAATATATTGTATATGACATGTAAATAATACTAAGAAAAGTATATTCAAGTGCAATATTCTTTAGCTTAAACACTTTTGAGCTATATGATTCGTAACCTTATATTTGAAGCACTTGAACCTTTATAATAATAAATCCTCTACAAAACCACTTTCATGTACTTATTATCTAATATGTACTTCTTGATCCTTTTTTCGGTCTCATCATCTATCCCACATTTGTTCTAACTTATTTAATACTTTAGACCTGAAGTCTTATACAAACTAAAACATTGCTACACAAACATGTTCTCGAGACTTAGCAACATCAAGTCACACATCTTTTAATTTAACACAACAGGTAATGTCAATAATGAAAATTGATGCTTCAATTTGTAAATCACATTAACCTTCAAAGTTCCCAATTATTGAAAGGACTTCAAAGGAGATCAATTTGAACTTACTACTCATCTAAAAAAATATGACCAACTAAAAATGTCAACATTAAGTTAACTACATTATCTCAATAATATTTGAGAATAAAAACATCTTTAACAAAACTTATAAAATCAAACGTTCAAGCATTAGAATCTATCTTTTCTCATGCTTGACAAAGTTCTTGATCTCTATTCTCTAGAGTAGTATGATGCACATCAGGTCTTCTATTATGTGGTTGATTCTTTTTATAAAACATCACATTTTTCTAGTACATCCAAAATCTTATCGTGTCAAATCTTGCAGCATTTAGCATATCACCTTTATAAAAGGTCAACAATTATCGATTTTTTATACTATGACCTATCAGATTTTAGAGATGGCTATTCTTAATCAGTACCCCTTTATAAACAAATAACATTTTCCATTAATGTAAATTAATGTATACAATAGTTTAAAATTAGCTACAAATTTGAAAGTTCACTACGTTCCCAATAATCATACGCAATTATTTTGTTTCACTATCGTAAACTTAATTTCATAACAAAAAAAAAAAATTCATAAGTTCTAAGCTAGAATTACATTAATTCTTCCAACTTTAGAATTCTAAGTCGGTGGATCAAATAGTTTTAGGTGGAAATTTCTCTAAATCTTACAATCATTGAACTATTACTCAACTGACAATCAATTGGTTTAAGTAAGAATTCTAATAATTCTATTGACCTTAGCATTTATAATAATTCACGAATTAACAAATGTAATGTATTTCAATAAGGTAATTTCATAATGTACAATAGAGCATGAATATGCATAATGATTCAATTATGACGTATCACAATATCACATATTAATTCTTTCTAAAAATAATTTCAAATATAATCAAAAAAAATAAAAAATCATATTATTTAAATTTTATCATATAGATCTAAACCTCACTTTAATCTATGTTGCAAAACAGCCCCAACAAATGGAAAGTAACATCAAAAACTCATATTGTGCTTACCATAAAAAATAAATATTCGTGTGTTCTATTAGGTTATGTTTCATATTCATTTCATACTTGCGATAAACACGAAGCCTTTCAACACATTCTTGTTGAATTTAATTGTAATCATGCTAAGAATCGAGAATCACAAAATAGTATATTAATAAATCGAATTCATACATGCGGAAGTCATTGTTGATATGAATAATAGTTATAATAGCAGTTAAGATCTTCCACTCCTTGCTCCTCACAAA
>NW_019237556.1:0-1999 GCF_002742605.1 Olea europaea var. sylvestris | reverse complement strand
GGTTGATCGGGAACGAAAATAGCGCCGGGTGTAATTTCGTCATTTTTCGCGACTGTGTCGAAATTGGCTAAAATTTGACTGGTAGATTGGAAACAAAAATCGCGCCGAAGGCAATTTCGTCATTTTTCTCGACTGTGTCAGATGGGCTCAAATTTGACCGGTTGATCGAAAACAAAAATCGCTCCGGGGGCAATTTGGTCATTTTTCTCGACAGCGTGGAAATGGGCTCAAATTTGACAGGTTGATCGAGAACAAAAATAGCGCCGGGTGTAATTTCGTCATTTTTCGCGACTGTGTCGGAATTGGCTAAAATTTGACTGGTTGATCGGAAACGAAAATCGCGCCAGGTGCAATTTCGTCATTTTTCTCGACTGTGTCGGAATTGGCTGAAATTTGACAGGTTTATCGGGAACAAGAACCGCGCCGGGTGTAATTTCGTCATTTTTCGCGACAGTGTCGGAATTGGCTGAAATTTTACTTGTTGATCGAAAACAAAAATCGTGCCGGGGGCAATTTCGTCATTTTTCTCGACTGTGTCGGAATTGGCTGAAATTTGGCAGTTTGATCTGAAACAAAAATCGCGCCGGGGGCAATTTGGTCATTTTTCTCGACTGCGTCGAAATGGGCTCAAATTTGACAGGTTGATCGGGAACAAAAATAGCGCCGGGTGTAATTTCGTCATTTTTCGCAACTGTGTCGGAATTGGCTAAAATTGACTGGTTGATCGGAAACAAAAATCGCGCCAGGTGCAATTTCGTCATTTTTCTCGACCGTGTCGGAATTGGCTGAAATTTGACGAGTTTATCGGGAATAAAAACCGCGCCGGGTGTAATTTCGTCATTTTCCGCGACAGTGTCGGAATTGGCTGATATTTGACTTGTTGATCGAAAACAAAAATCGCGTTGGGGGCAATTTCGTCGTTTTTCTCGACTGTGTTGGAATTGGCTGAAATTTGGTAGTTTGATCTGAAATAAAAATCGCGCCGGGGCAATTTCGTCATTTTTCTCGACTGTGTCGGAATGGGCTCAAATTAGACAGGTTGATCGGAAACAAAAATCGCGCCGGGGACAATTTCGTCATTTCTCTCGACTGCGTCGGAATGGGCTCAAATTAGACAGGTTGATCGGAAACAAAAATCGCGCCGGGGACAATTTCGTCATTTCTCTCGACTGCGTCGGAATGGGCTCAAATTAGACAGGTTGATCGGAAACAAAAATCGCGCCGGGGACAATTTCGTCATTTCTCTCGACTGCGTCGGAATGGGCTCAAATTAGACAGGTTGATCGGAAACAAAAATCGCGCCGGGGACAATTTCGTCATTTCTCTCGACTGCGTCGGAATGGGCTCAAATTAGACAGGTTGATCGGAAACAAAAATCGCGCCGGGGACAATTTCGTCATTTCTCTCGACTGCGTCGGAATGGGCTCAAATTAGACAGGTTGATCGGAAACAAAAATCGCGCCGGGGACAATTTCGTCATTTCTCTCGACTGCGTCGGAATGGGCTCAAATTTGACTTGTTGATAGGAAACAAAAATCGCGCCGGGTGTAACTTTGTCATTTTTCTCGACTGTGTCGGAATTGGCTAAAATTTGATTGGTTGATCAGAAACAAAAACCGCGCCGAGGGCAATTTCGTCATTTTTCTCGACTGTGTCGGAATTGGCTGAAATTTGGCAGTTTGATTTGAAATAAAAATCGCGTCGGGGGCAATTTCGTCATTTTTCTCGACTGTGTCGGAATGAGCTCAAATTTGACAAGCTGATCGGAAACAAAAATCGCGCCGGGGCAATTTCGTCATTTTTCACGACTGTGTCGGAATTGACTAAAATTTGACAGGTTGATCGGAAACAAAAATCGCGCCAGGGGGAATTTCGTCATTTTTCGCGACTGTGTTGTAATTGGCTAAAATTTGACTGGTTGATCGGAAACAAAAATCGCGGGAAATTACGTCATTTTTCTCGACTGTGTCGGAATGGGCTCAAATTTGACAGGTTGATC
>NW_019237555.1:0-1999 GCF_002742605.1 Olea europaea var. sylvestris | reverse complement strand
GATTGTGAAGGGTTTGCAGGCTTGAATAAGAATCGGTGTAGTTTTTACCAAACTTTGGGGCGCCACCAGAAACCAAGATACCATGAAAAATGGTATCGCCCAAAGGTGGTAGATTCACTAGGGCCCCAACATCCCTTAAGGTAATAGACATGGGGCTAAGAGGGAAAATAAAGATGTTATACTCAGGAGACCAAAAACTCAAAGCAATCGAAAAGAGTGCTGAATCAAAAAGTGCCTTAGTAGGACCATGACCCACAAGGCGAGCATGCCACCTACGAAAAGCTACATCAGATTTAGGCCAAGTGCGAATACCTCTTTCGCGAAGTGGCCCCAGCGGCAGAGAGTTTAGAAAAGGAGGGCCATGAGTGCAAGGAAACAGCTGACCCACCGCCGCCTGTTCAACTGCCTCTACATTGTTGAAGAAAGGACCCAAGTAAAACTCATTACGTTCGACATCGGCGGGCGCGAGAAAACTTGGAGTTATGTATGGGCGACTCATAAGTTTCTGAAAGTCATCAAAACTAAAGGAGTCGCTAGCTTGAGATTGTGAAGCAGCCATTTGAGAAGGAACGAAGTTTTTCAGGGTTACGTAGCAGGGAAGCAAAAGATGAATAGTAAATCGTGAGAGAGACGCAAAAAATTTGAGGCGTGGTTTAATGGTGCAGTGAAATGGCGTGTTTGGGGTTTATAAGGGTTTGCAAAACGACGCACCTTTTCAAGTTATAGAAGAAAACAATGATTGAAATTCTTGAAAATTTCGAATGTTGCTGGAAACACAAAGTGAATATGGCAAAATTTAATAATTATTATTAATTCTGCCATATTGGGGGGTGATTGTTGACACATAAAAATTCAATCCAAATCGAACAGCCCAAGGAGTAAAGCCCAATTGAAGGATCCCCAAATCAGATAGCCCAAAGAACGAAGCCCAATCAAACAAATCAAGATGAAGGCCCAAATAGGGAGGACCAAGAACGCGATAACGCCATCGCCCAAGTTTGCAAGTCGCCCAGAATCTGAGCGAATGGAGTGTCATACAGTCGCCCAGAGCTATTACTCTATTCTCGCCCAAACCTTCAAGTCGCCAAAGGTCTTAACAAACATAAAGCGTCGTGGTTATCAAAAAGTACAGTTATCAAAGCAGTTATTAAAGCAGCCCTATCACGTTCCACGATTCAAGGAATTCAATCGAAAGCGGTTGAACGATGAAGAGTAATGGCAGCAGTTAAAAAATGCAGTTTTCATGACAAGTTGGCCATTACGAAGAAAGTGGGCAGTTATAGGACGATCAAGCAGTTTTTAGGGTGGTTGATCACAAAGAGATCGTTCATGAAATATAAAAGGGAGAAAGAACATAGAAGCAAGGACCGAATCAAAAACTCTCGAACAGAGAACATGTAATTTTCATTTCCTTAGCTTAGACTTAAACACTTTTTTTTTAGTAACTCGTGTGCTTGCGCCCCTTGGAGGCACGTTATTTTTAATTTCCAATTGTAAAATCATCGCCAATAAAAAAACATCCCTTTTTGGGACTTTGTCTCAAGAGGTTTGTCCCTTACATAATCGTCTGATCCTTTTTAATTGTTAGCGACTAACCCGCGCGAAACATATATATATATCTTGATGAGCTAATTTATGATAATGATGTGACATTGTATGAGAAATATAGCATGATAAAATTTGGTGATTTTATTATTAGTCGAGTAATTTAAATAATTTCTTTTAATTATTTTTAGTAACTCAGTAAAACTGTCAAATACGTAGGGTAGCTAGTGTTTTCTAGAATTATAAGACGGTCTAAATATTTCAATTTATTTAATTATAATTGAGTAGATGCCTAATTTTCTCTACTTTTAACTCCCAAAGCCAATGGATTAATAAGGCTTACTTATTGGCCATTTACATCTTTTCCGCAATAAAGAAACCATTATTTTTTTTCCTTTTAAGCTTAATATTTACAATTAAGGGGAATTTTCATGTTTACCCCACCCAAAAAAAA
>NW_019237554.1:0-1999 GCF_002742605.1 Olea europaea var. sylvestris | reverse complement strand
TTTGAAATGAATGAAAATAAGTGCTTAAATGTTGTCACATGAATAAAAAGAAGATTTCTAGAAAAAGGAATTACATAATAAATGTAAAAATGGGGTATGAGTTAAAAAAAGTGGCGATACTAAATAGTGAATTGAAATGCATAATGAAAGACTTAAAGTTAAATGAAAGATGGAGAAGCACTCCATTTATAAACAATAATCTATGTGACTTATAGACATGGTGAAGTCTCAATTAGTTTTTTTATTTCAAATACGAAACATGTAAGTTATTGTCACATGGAACGAAAATTTTTGAAGTTAAAATGAAAAGAGAAAATGTAAAACCAAAAGAAATTCAAGAATCACAACCCACTTTTGCTCCACGTGACTATGTAATTGAAGGGAAATTAGAAAATATTTATTTTCCTACTTAAGTGCATGCATGATGTCCATGAAAAATTAAAGTCGCACAATGAATTAAATATTAGGGCACATAAGTCATTTTGTTTACTTTAATTGCCGAGTAATCATTCAACTAATGCAATCAATATATGTGACCGGTATGGAACCCATGTACACTTTGCTCTTGGAAAATGGCTAAAAATCTGAGAAGAAGTGATCCCATACATGAGCTTAGCAGTAGACTTGCACAGTTTGGTATGAAGTCTGCATCCATTCAATAAACAAATATTTTTATTGCAATTATAATTTTTATACACTGCATCCATTAATTTAATATAATCTAAGGCTATCTCTAGTGCTGCACCATTTTGTACCAAATTAAAATTAATCTCTAACCATTACACCAAATGAATTGTGTCTAACCATTTTCTTCTGACACGACCCGTCCCTAATCACTCTAATGGACCCAAAACGTGATGTACGCCAATGATAGATTCTGACTAGATGTCAAATCTATCACCAAGACTGACTATGAGTTACTCCAAAAAATGCATCAAAATCAAATGCTTATGTAAAACATAATGCAATAAGCCCAAATTATTTGCTTCGTGCTTCATCAATATGAGTTACAACACTCAACATGTCGTGTGGCTCTCATTCCAAAATTATTAGGCTCTTTCAGCTAAAAAGAATCAATTGCTATATGTAGGAAAAATTGCGGAAAAATATATGAGTTGATAGCTCAGTTAGTGGAGAAGTTCGAAAATATTTATACTTTTTCAATTTTACATTTTTATCAAAATCGAGTTCATATGATTGAATAACTCGCAAGATAACATCATATAATTATAGTCAAAACGTGAGATATTCATATACGTCGCAAATGCCATCTCAAAGTCAAGCTATAAACATCAACTGATAACGTACTATAATTTCATCACATTGAATATATTGAAAAATTCACCAAAAATGTACCCTCTGACTAAATCTGTAATTCGCCCCACGAGCTAAGAACTTTCGTCACGAGCCTTTGGCCCTCTCCGTGAACGAAAATCGATCTCAAAGACATCTCATAATCAATTCTAAAACACGGTCAACATCCCTATATGAACTATATGTATACGGTTAAGACCCCTCTGTATAGGACATGGGTACTTTTCTGGTCGATCTCAATATTACATGTCTCACATACTAAACAAATCTCAATATCACATGTCTTACATACCAAGTCACAAATGTGCTATAAGTAATTTTTGATATTTTCATGTATCATAATAAAAGAGATTTTCATAATAATTATATAATCGAACATATAATTGCACATACCTTGATAATATGCTTAATTTATAAATACTTTAAAAATATTTATATTTTTCCACTCATAGAACCATGTTCGAAAAATCAACTCAGTTGGTAAACTGTCTCGATGTTCATATCACAGCCTGAAGTATGATATAATTTTTAAATAAACAATTAATTGTTTTAAGTAATTTCAATAATTAAATGGACGATACTCAAACTTAATCATTTCAAGTTTAAGCGATTCCTAAATTCTCTTTAATCACTAAAACTAGTTTTTCTTCCATTTAACTCAATTTTATAGTTTATTATACTTAAT
>NW_019237553.1:161069-165684 GCF_002742605.1 Olea europaea var. sylvestris | reverse complement strand
ACGTCCATTTAGCCTTGCTCCTAAACCCTTGAGTAAACCGCTAGACCACGTGGTCTTCTCTGCTGGTGGGGGAGGCGACCGTTACGTCAATCTATGTATAAAGATATGATTTTGTGTGGGATGTGCTAAAGACGTGAGAAAAGGAATTCAGATACCGAGAGACTTATGAGAGAACAATGGGAAAGCAACCTTACTATTAAGTGTGTAAAATTGAATTACCATCAAATGGAACTAAATGTGAGCTTTTACAGTGGAAGAGAAGATATAATAACAGTTGGATGAAGAGACACTTGACATCATTGCAACAGTTAAGACGCCTTGTCATAGACGTTATTCAATCAATTCCTAAGCTCTAGAGCATTTAATTGTTGTTTGAGCCCCATTTTTTCAAAATTAATTTTCAATCACACATTTTTCAATAAAATAATTTTACGTGTAAATCGGAAACCTTTTATTACGTTGTAACCACACATTCTGCAAAAAAAAAAAAAAAATCAACATTCAATAATACATTTTTCCTCAAAATGGAGAACAAACAAGTGCTTAATGTTTCTTAATATTAGCCACCCTATGTCTTGGGATGACATGTAAGTAGTAGATTTGACAAGGCATTGTTACCATATAATCCATAGTGAAAGAGTTAGCTTCACATTCATCTCTAGAGGGGCTTGTTCTCGAATACATCTTGACTTAGTGGAGTGGTTGCAACATAGATGTAACATAAATCAATCATAAAAGATCTTGTGCACAGAAACTTTTAGGAAACTTGCATCATACACTTAGAGGTCACACGCCTCGGGTTGGTGTTGCAGTACTTTGCATTGCATTGCCTTGCCTCACCTCGTCCATGGAGGTTCAACCTCTACATGGGAAGGTCGATGGTTCATCACTTTGACAACAAGGGGGCCTTGATTAGGTCAAGTAGGATGCTGACGCAGAGTGTCGGCCCAAGTTCGCTTGTGAAGTGGCTGTCACGTGATCACTATTGGAGTCATATAACGTAACTCTTTTCTTTTCTACCGATTTTAGCCACTGAAAATCTTGTTGAAGCTGGTTGGAAAATGAAGTGCAATTAAAGAAGAGTTTGAAAATTATGAACTAAAAGCTCTAAAAGTAATCATTGATTTAAGCAATTTGTTATATCTAATTGAGCATGATGGTTCATTTGCATTCATTTGAAAGGAAAATTAAATGAGGAATTAGTTTTCTTATTATAAAATAAATATAGGAGTTCAAAAGGTGAATGATGTGTTAGGAATGTGACTCAAATTAGGAGATTGAAGAAGCATAATTTGACTAGAGTTGGAAGGGAGATCAAATTCCAAATTGTAACATAATTTCTTACCTTTTAGGACTCTACTTAGGGTTTGGCCGTGTAGCATAAATATTAGGCTCCTTTGTTAGTTTAGGTAGAGCAACAGATAGAAGCCAATTGTTAAATTGCTTTGTATTCTCCATATTGTTGAATTAATAAACATAGTCCTTTGCCATTAATCCTTTGTGTTTTCTTCACTTCTATACCTTTTTTTCGGTCTGTGATCTAGTATATTTCAATATTATCAAATAATCTAATTCTTTAAAATCCAATTTGGGATCAACGTGTGTTATTGGAGTTTTTGCGCCCCAAAAAGTGTGTTTTTTTGGGATGACTGGATTGAAGTATGATATTTCACAATTAGATCACAATACAATGTTCTCATTATGGCAAGTAAAGATGAGGGCTGTTATGGTGCAATTAGATTTGGAAGATGTGTTGCTAAGTTTTGAGAAGATGTCAGCTGGATGGACAATGGAGGAGAAAAACAGAAGGATCGAAAGGCTACATCATTAATTCATCTTCATCTGTCCAACAACATTCTACAGGACATCTTAAAGGAAAAAACGACGGTTGCTTTGTGGTTGAGGTTGGAATAATTGTGTATGACTAAGAGTCTTATAATTAAATTGTCTCTTAAGCAGAAACTATATTCACGTTGCATGGCGGAAGGAGAGTTATTGGAAGACCATGTCACCGAGTTCAAGGAAATAGTTGTAAATCGAAAAACGTTGGAGGTTAAGTACGATGAAGAGAATCTTGCCTTGATCCTGTTGTGTTCGCTGCCTGGATCTTATACATTATTTCAGGATACTATCTTGTATAGTCGGGATACTTTGACTATAAAAGATGTCTATGATACTTTGTACTCAAAGGAGAAGATGAAGCATTTGGCTGGAGATACATCAAGGGATGGGGAAGCTCTTGTATCTCAAGATAGTCAATGAAGAGGCAGATCGAGAGTCAGATTTAGCAATATGACCTGTTACTACTGCAAAAGGAAGGGACATATTCGGAAGGATTGTGGTATGTTGTAGGCTAAAGGTGATTTAGCTACAAATCGTGGGGTGCAACCTTTGAATTCAGACGAAATCAATGTAGTTGAAAATTGTTCAGATAGCGAAAATGTGATGTTGACAGTGGTATCTGATGAGCAGTCTAGGCCTGATGAGGAATGGATTCTTAATTCAGCATGGTCGTACCATATATGTTCGGATAGAAATTTATTTCAGACATATGAGGCTGTTCAACAAGGTGGAGTTGTAATAAAAACAACCAATCTTGTCGTATTGCTGGGATCGATTGAGTCAGATTGAGACTGCGGGATTGAACATTTAGAACAATTAATTAGGTTCGACATGTTCTCGACCTGAAAGGAAATCTCAATTCTCTAAGTACCTTGGATGCAAAAGGGTATAAATTCTCTGGAAAAGGTGGAATCTTAAAGGTTCGAAAGAGAGTTCGAGTTGTACTGGAGGGACGAAGGAGATCCTAGTTGTACATTTTGCAGGAGAGTGCAAAACTAGTTAAGAGACATTTGGACAAGTTTAGTAATGTTGTGAAAGTTCAGTTTTTGGGTTGGGCTTTGGCTCAGTTCAGAACACTGCTAGGGAGAGCGTTGGTGATACTGCTTTGACACAAATTTCAGCGGGTACACTGTGCTCAGTTGTCGGGGTAGGACTCATCGAGCATAGGTAACGTGGTGTCAGCAATGTTTGGGATGCTTATAGGGATATTGAAGGTGATAGTTCCAGCAAAGGGCCTTCTATTCAAGCATCTGGTTTGGTCCTTACTACTTGGTGTGCTTTGGCCCTGTATGATCAACATTAATTCCTTAGTGGAATTGGGAACCCTGGGTTTGGGTTAGAGCGTCGGTTGTGGACGCGGAGCAGAGGACGAGTGCTTAGTTTATATGGAGTTGTTATTATGTTGACTCAACCAGTTCATTTCATTGCAAACGGATTTGAAATCTAGGAGTTTCGCTCGTTGCACCAGAATTTGAGTTAAGGTAGAGATTGTTAGGAATATGACTCAAATTAAGAAATTGAAGAAGCATAATTTGACTAGATTTGGAAAGGAGATCAAATTCCTAATTGTAACATAATTTCTTGCCTTTTGGGACTCTATTTAGGGTTTGGCCATGTAGTATAAATATTAGGCTCCTTTGCTAGTTTAGGTAGAGTAACAGATAGAAGTCAATTGCTAAATTGCTTTGTATTCTCCATATTGTTGAATTAATAAATATCGTCATTTACTATTAATTCTTTATGTTTTTCTTTACTTCTAAACCTTGTTTTTCGGTGTGTGTTATCCAATATACTTCAATATTGTCATATAATCTAATTCTTTAAATCCGGTTTGGGATCAACATGTGTTATTGAAGCTTCCGTGCCCCCAACATGGTCGATATAATTTAATCCATATTTGGTTTAGATAAAAATCAAAATTTCAGTAGATTTTGATAAAGTTGATGAAATTTGGGGTTAAAAAGTTGTGGATCTTCTAAAATATGTACTTAAAATTAAGTGTTGAATTGAATTTTAATCAAAATTATTAGTGGAATAAAATAGGTGCTTAGTTAGGGGTGTCAATTTAGTTAAAATTAAGTGTTGACTTTGAATTGAATTTTAATCAAAATTTTTAGTGGAATAAGACAGGGGCTTAGTTAGGGATGTCAATTTAGTTCGACGGCTCAAGCCGTCCGTATCTTGACCATGGAAAAGCTCGAGCTGGCCCAACTTGAGGCTTGATAGAACCAAGCCGATGAGCCGACCCTTAAAAAAACAAGAAAAAAATGAAGAAGTTCTAGGCTTAGTCGTGAACCTAGATCAATATAGTACTACTGTAAAAAAGACGAAGTGAGTTAAATGGAATTGGGGGCATCAACAAAAGAGAATAAATAAGTACATGTTACATGACTTATAAACATGATATAAATTTGCAAAGTGGGCATACTTTTACTTAGTTTAGTTTAAATGTTGCTAATTCATAGGTAAAATCAATATTTTAAAAACAATTCGATAATCGTTTCAAAGAAGAGAAAAATCAAAAGATTGGCTGTGGTCAAACTGAGATTCACCCTTTGATTTTTAAAAAATTAAAAAAATAAATAATTTTGCCAGATTGCTTTCCATTCGTGCGTATAGTTATTTTCAAAAAGTTTCTATTTGGGAGTGGTATTTTGGTCTTTTTGTGGCAAAATTTTCAAGCGGATAATACTATTTAATACCTAATTTAGGTCAAATTGGGGATACAATACAACATAAGAAAAAGGAGAATTTAGAGAGAAGGGGGGGGGGG
>NW_019237553.1:141435-161009 GCF_002742605.1 Olea europaea var. sylvestris | reverse complement strand
GAATGCAAGGGTTGCAAGACTTTGGCCGGAAGAAGACGGATTTTTGATGTAAAGATTTTTATTTTTTTGTTCTCATTTTTCTTTTGAACCCGATGATGTATTCTAATACATCTTTCTATTTTCATCTTCAATGATCAGAAACTAAATCATTAGTTGGGACAAACAATGTAAAGCGGATTTATACATTTAAAATATTCTCTATTCGTACATTTTGTTATTCAATTTTTTAAACCTTGAAAATGACATAGATATACGTTGAAAACTCATTGGTGAAAAAGAGTATTTTCTTGGCTCATTTTCTTTTTCCTTTGAATCATTTTCTTGATCGAAATTGTTTTTGTTTCATTTTTATTATTAATAAACTCTTTTTTTTGTATTAAGAAATAAATTCAAGTAGCATCATATTATTTTATATGAGTTAGAAAATACAAAGCGGGAAGAATCTTTTATCTAGGGCTTGTTCAAGAGTGATTTTGAGAATTGATTGTTTGAGCATTATAGAGAAAAGTAAATCCCACCTGTGAGAGGAAGTAAAAAATAACAATTGGAATAATGAAATAACAGTCAAAAAAGTGATTTTTTAGATGAAAAATCAATACCAAACATGCATCTAATATATAATAGGTATGAAAGACATAAGACATTATTGTAATTTGCAAATTTAGATAATTAAATTATTATTGCAGGTTGAATTATTTTGCGCCAACTTACTGTTTGCACATGGACAAGGGCGGATTTAACGGTGGGCTGCAACCACTGTTACCCAAGTCCAAATGACTAAATTTTTTTTTTAATTAGGCCCAATATCCCCCAAAGCTATCAGATTAGAATAATACCCTTAAAACTAATTAAAATCTTAAATCCCGTAATTAATACGCTCAACCCACCCCATCCCAACCAAAACCTTAGAAAGCCCCAAATCATCACCCCCAACAACAGCACCAAAATCCTTCGCCCCAGAATCCTCAAGCTCCGCTACCTCTCCATCTACGATAAGGTTCTATCTAATCTCGGCTCAAATGATACATAGTAATCTCTTATAATGGCTCTTTCCAACCTCTCAAGCTGAGTGCACTGCTGAAGAAGCTTATCCATGGACTGAGGTCTGATGAGTACTAAGTTTTCTAGAGATGGCTATTATGATGATAAAATTAACTTCCCCTCGTATTTTCCATCTTGTTTCAAAAGTGCAATTTTTTTTTTTTTTTTTTTATCTGAATTGTAATCTATTAGCCCACATTAGCCCAATAACAATTAATTTCAATGGACTAGCCCACCTCAAATATTTTTTCTTTTAATCTTTAGCCCATTTATTTATGTAATTTTAGGCTCACTTATTTGTATTAATAAATAATACCCATTGTCTCATTTCTTTTTCCTATTCTTATTCACGATTTTACGTATAATTCTCTATTCCCAATTGAAATAATTTCCAAAAATAAAATTCCTAAATCTTTTCACTACTGATCGTCGTCTCACTTTCTGCGACTCCGTCGACTTGGGTTAGGGATTTAGGGTAAGTAATTTATTAATTTTTCTCAAAATGGAAACTGTCCAACAAAACAAAACATTGGTATAGATAAAGAATATTAAGTGAGATTTTTCTTATTATATATAAATTTTATTTGTACGTTAAAATTTTTAAATTTTTTGCCCCCCTTTAGCATTAAGTCCTGGCTCTGCCCCTGCACATGGATATACTAAATAATCACAAATCCTTGCATATTATCGCAAATTATCTTCACCAAATGGAATAGAATAAAATGTGGCAACTATTGGTTTATACATGCGGGACTCTCTGTGTCGTATTTTTCTCTATTTGACTGTTTGCGCCTTATTTCTTTAATTATAACGGCACCTAATACGCCTTGTAGTTGCAATTTATAGAAAAATTGTATCAAGTTTGAAATAACGAAATTCGATCCAACTAACATCTAAAGATGGTATAAAAGAGGTGAATAATTGAATTGAAATTCGCTAATTGTCATTAGCAACAAGTTACAAAGAATAATTAATCTAGATGAATTCACATGCAAGTTTATCCTATATCGAATTGTTACAGTTTATAATTTGCATAAAGTAAATCACACCATCATGGAGAAAAACTTTCGCAAAGGATAAAAAAAACTTTGGACCAAGCACGTAAAATTCACTATACACTTATTGACTTATAGTATGGTATAGACTCGACTAGCTCCTAGTATTCTCTGCCCTACTTCCTGTAATTACCAAGACCTTCCTACGCTACATGCTCCTACACAAACGCATGACGTTTTGGAATTGTCTATCTCCAGTACATCATCAAGAACTCTGTATTCTTGTCTTACCAAAACTCCGATTTCCTTTCTTGATCTTCGGAACTCTACCAGATTATATGGAAGTGGGTAATTTGGTGTTTTGAGAATTTGGATTGATGTTTTATAGAGTGTGGTTGATTGATCTCAGAATATAGAATTGATGTAAGATTTTGACAAGATGTTTCTCTAGGAATTATATAATGATTAACCACCTTTTTTTACGAAGTGAGGCTTGAATATTTATGGTTTAGAGGTTTTTGGAATAGTATAAGATAGATGAAACTCTTAAAATCGAGAATTAGGGTTCCTCGAATAACACCACTATTTAAGCACCAGTTGAGCACAAGGCGAATGGTAGGTGCACGGCTCGAGCATCAGCTTTGCGGTCATCTAGCATAATTCCAACAAACTTTTTCTCCTTATTCTATACTCGAGCGCAAGGACTTCTAGTTGATCTATACAAACCTCTCAATTGACTCTTTGACTTTTAAAACTCTTTTATAACTATAATTTTGTCGAAAGTTTGCCAATAACTTTAAAACCTAATAAACTCTTCATTCGACTTTCTGTGACAAATCTCAACATTACAAGTCAAAGTAAAAAATAAACTAACTATCCATAGTTACAATGACACAACTGTAACTTGCTCTCCTTGTTAAACCTATTTTTTGAAACCAACAACTCAAATACCAAGTATAAAAGCGTATGAAACGGTTAAGGAAATGTAGCAATTGAGACATAATATGATAATCATGTTAGCTAAATTAAGATGCAATATCAATGTTAATCGAAACACCTCCAACAACATTAATATCTTAATACATCAAAACTCAAAATAACTAAGCATAACATCAAAATACACTCTCCCCCCCCCCCCCCCCCCCCCACCCCCCCCCCCCCCCCCCCCCCTCTCTCTCCCTCTATCTTCCCCCTCCTTTTTACTACAAATGACAAAGGAAAAATTACCAAGTAATCAAGCTCCTCCTCATCCGTCAAATATAGCACTTTTTGCTAAAAAAAAATGGATATTTGGTACCTTTTTAATAAAAAAATGCAATTGATAGCATGTATAAGCGTAATCAATGAACAATAAACTTTCTCACACACTCAATTCAAGTCTAAATGGAGTAAATTGTATAATTGACAAATGTGTGTAAAGTGCCACTATTTCTTTATGAGCAAGACTCCAAACCTTAAATTTGTGAGAAAAGACATGCTAAAAAATCACTAATGCATGAGTTTATTCATTTAATAGTGAAAGTCAAGCCTATAACAACTATGGTCTTTTAAACAATGAAGCTTATTTTTCGTGTATAGATATTTCTCTCCTTAACTATATGCATATATAACTTCCCATATAATACTCTTATATTTATTTTGGCATCCTATGTGCAGGACTTTTCTTCCATGACTCCAAGTCAAATGACCATAGGGTAGTAAGTTTTGAGAAACCCCTCAAACTTAATTGTTCGAGTCAAGCAAACCCCAAAATGAGTATAAGATGAATCAATTTTTCTTTTTAGGAAATATCAAAAGATTAGAATAACTAGTTAAAAGTCAAATCATGTTCAAGGCCTCTCGGTCATATAAATATCTGTCATCCCAAGTCTCACATACACAATTGAAACTCACTCACAAGATTTTAGTGTGTGCAGTACAAATGTCGCATGAAGAAATATATACTAACTACTACATATAAAACCTAAACAAAATGATGGAAACTACGCTACATATCATCAGTTGTACTCATACTTGGTCACAACTAACATATTCAAGTAAATCAAATAATGTGTTATAGTTTCAAAAATTCTCCCATTTCTTTTTCTATTTTTTTTTTTTGGGGGATTTTTTTAGAAAAAATCCAGAAAGAACATACAAAGAATGAAATGCATGTAATAATAAATGAATACAATGAACTTGCACACGCATGAACCAAAATATCTATTCATTGAGGTACATAAACAATCTTACCTTCAAAAGCACCATGATCAAATCCATAATCTTTCAGATCACTCTTTTTAACTCAGAATTGCCTAGAACAATTGTGACAACATCTCGTTTAAGTGACTAACCTAATTAGAAAGGAAGTTAACCTTGCTAGATATATCCTGACTTCTACGCATATTCAAGAGTTTATGATACCTAGACCTTGTGTGTCCTAACTCATCACAATTGAATCATGCAAAGATAAAACTATGTCTAAATCCACGTGGTTGCTGATATTGATTTATGGGCTAGTAGGTTCTACGTTGTTTAGTAGGCGTATGTCCTAAAATACTCTTCTTCTTGGGTTTTGAATTTGCAACATACCTAGGTTGGTTGGTGGCTGGGACAAAAGTGGTCTTGATAGTACTGGTAGTGTTGTGATTAAGTTGACTATATCCTAAACCCTCCCTAATTTTGAGGTGTTTGATTGATTTTTCCATAATTTTTTTTTCAACTTTTGGTCATGTGATCATATTTTCCCCAAAAATAAGGAAAATATTTTCTTTAAGGAATGGAGATTTTTATTTTTCACTCTCTCTCTCTTTTATTCCATCTCTCTCATCTCATCTACCCTCCAATAAAAAACGGACAAGTATAATATTTTTAGGTTGAAAACTAAATCAATCAAACACATTAATTAATAATTTTTCATACAAAGTTCTAGACAATTGAATTATCTAGAATTTATATTCTTTTCATCAATATTTCATGCTTGTAATTAAATGCACCCTTAATGCTTCTCTTCTTCTACCTTTCTCTTACACAAAATCTCTCACTCAGTCACTCTATGTCTCATACATACACTCAAGTATATATATACCTATACAAAGTCAGTGGTAACTTTCTATTCAATTCTAATGTGCTAACAATGTCCTTCTAGATTCATATATTATGGAAGTAAATTGGTCATTTTATTATAGAATGCACTAGAACGGTGGTGGGTTAAATAGATTTTAGTATCTTCCAATCTCTTCTTAAAATGGCGAGGATTAGGGATATAATTTTGGCTCGCGATGCTCGTGGCTCGGAAGAAGCGAGCTCCATTTTGGGGTGTCGACTCAAGCCCGATGCAGTCCATGTAGCTCGACCGGTCCATAACGAAAAAATTAACCAATGAAGGAGTAGCTGCATAGTTAGCCTGTTAAGGTAGCATTATCTCGAAAAAAATATGTTATTTTTAAAAATATATATAATTTTTAAATTTATTTGTTTCAAGAAAACTTTTATACGAAATATATTATTTGTGTATAATGTTAACTCCACCTACATTGATTGGGGCTAGACAAAACTTTTGAACCGAACGATTTTTCTTAAATTAAATACTCGAACGAGTATCTGAATTTAGAACGAAAGGGTTTGATTTGGTTTTCGGTTCTAGATCAAGAATTGAATAACCGAATAAGAACCGAATCTCTCTAATTTTTTTAATTAATTTATTTTAAGTAAGTCAAAATATAATTTTTTAAATAAATTTGCTAAGTAGTTAATTTGGCTCAAACTCAAAAATATGATTTTCCTATTTATAATTTTCAATTAAAGCCAACTTAATCAATTTGACCTAAATTTTACCCAAATCTATTATTCTATTGTGGTGCCGTTTCTATCATTCTAAAGAAATCGAATTGAAATTTGACAACACCTCTCTTAATTATTGTGAGCTCCCTACCTTTCACTTTCTGTGATTTTAACAATTAAATCTATGAAGAATTTAGCAATGAGAGATGCAAAAGATAAATAATATTGGACTATATTATTTTGTAAGAGTTAAGATTGAACATGTCATTGACTAAATTAATGTAGTTTTGTAAATATTAAAAAATTTAATTATGGCACGGAACCCAAAAATGAAATGAAATCAAATCGAATTGAATCGAATGGAACCGAACCTGAACGATTCCATGATTAAATTTGGACATGACAATTTCACTTACTAAATACCCAAAAATTTCGAGTCTAGTTCGATTTTTGTTAAAACATAACCGAATTGGACCATATCCAGCCCTAATAATCAGTACCAATCCCTAAAAAGGAAGAGAGTTGTAACTTTTAGTTAATTTATAATTCATATTTATTACACAATTTTAAATTCTTTAAAAAAATTAAATTTATCACTAATTTTTCAAAAAAAGCTAGCCAAGTTTCTAGCTAGAAAGCTCGAGATAAGCTTTTTTTTTTTTTTTTTTTTTTTGCCGAGTAAAAGCTAGGTTGGCTCGGGCTAAGAAAAGCCTGAACTATTTTTAATCAAGTCGAGCCTGAGCTTTGAGTTTCAGCTCACGAGCCGACTCGGCTCAACTTGATTCATTGACATCCCTGGTGAGGATGATTTCTTCATCCTCTCTCTGTTGAAGTGAAAGGACTTCAAGGGTTCAACTACTTAAGTCCAAAATTCATCCTGCAACAGTAGGTAAATGAATAAGAACTCAAATTTGTATCAAGAACATAATCAAGCAAGAAATCATATCGTAATATGTTACAACATAATGAAATTAAAGTGATGAGTGCATTTTATGCATTTACTTGAACTTCTATTCTCATTTAATTATATATTAATTGAGCTTATATCCACTTAATTTGTGTAAATTATATTAATTTTAGAAAAATCTCAACACATATATTCAAGCCAGGGCTTTACCACATATTGAAATTAAAGTTATAAGTGCATATTATGCATTTATTCGAACTTCTATTCTCATTTAATTATATATTAATTGAGCTTATATCCACTTAATTTGTGTAAATTATATTAATTGTAGAAAAATCTCAACACATATATTCAAGCCAAAATGAGGGAAAATCAAGAAGTTAGGGTTTCAAGATTCTACAATAAGAATGCGGAATCTTTATGCAAGATCTTCATATTTTTCTCATTTTTCTTTTAACTTCAATGATGTACTTTAATTCATTACTATTTTATTCTTCTTCCATGTTGTATAATTAAATAATTAGTTGGGACAAATGATTGTAACCTAATTTTGAACATTTTTAATTAAAAAATTTTAAATCTCCAATGATTTTGTGCATTGTTTTTACTTCTATTTTTAATGCTTGAATTAATTTACAACTAATTCATTGATTTTATAAGCAACAATTACGTAAAGGTGCATTATTTGTTTAGATCACGTAGTAAACTAGTATAAAAACGAACTAGTTAATGCAGTTGTTATATAAATTTTTAGAGATTTAATGTGCTTAACTAAGGTGTATTCAAATTCACATAGAGATATGAGAATTGGCTTGTTAAATAGAATTAACTTGAAATCGAGAGAGGTAAATTGAATATGTTAAAAGAATTCGATCGAGTAAAAATAATCAATTGTATAAAACTAATTGATTGATATTAAGGGGATAACCATGGTGAACTCATGAATCCTAGCACTTAAACTATCATATAAAAAACTCACATTTCTATTATTTTGATATATTTAAAATAAAAACTTACAAAAAGAGAAATAACTATTTCACTTGCATTCCCTAAGACTGATAACAACGTAGCTTACTTAGCTCAATTACCCATCCGCTTCCTATGAGCATGGATTTTACCCAGATACCTTTGAACATTATTAAAGCACTTTTTGAGCAAAAATTAGCAATCTTGGCAAATTTTTTCATGTCTTGGATAGGCTCTTTGGTTGCTTGAATTACTTACTATCAGGCGACCAAATAGAAACCATTTGTTTTTGAAATTCTCATTCACTTTTTTTTTCCAACGATTCTCCACATGAATGGAAGTAAAAATAATGACTGACAGACATGATGATAGAATCTAACGGTCAAAACCTAAATATGATTGGTATGTATTACCCTTTGAGCATTCCCTTGTGTAAGTATAGTTACTTTACTAGCAGATTAGTAGACATGATGCCTTTTAACTATTATGCTATTTTGTAAATGATGACACACGTCACACAGCCTTCGTCCTAGCACAACTCAGTTCTCATAGTTATGTTCATTTTGTTCATGAACATCTCTTGAGTTCAATGAGAGTTTCTAAAGAATTAAGCTCTTGTAATTCTCTTTTGAAGCTGCCGTACTTTTTTCTCTTGTAGGCAATCTCTTAATTAAGAGTAACTCGCATTATACCACTCAAAATTCCTACACATAAGGATCATTAAAAGCCTAGCTTATCCTTTATTCTTTATAGGTAATACTGTTTTCATCATAGGAATGGATTAGGATGAATTCCTACAATGATCCAGCATGATCGTTACAATTAGATAGTCCCTATGAATCTAGATCATGGGATCTCCAGTAAATTAGGTAGAGTTTCTAGTATATTCATTTAATTTTTCACAGGCTTTAGTCTCATTCCTCTAGAGGATTTTTCAATTAACTCTCTATTTAACCCTTTCGTTAGTGGATCCGCAATATTATACTTTGACCTCACATAGTCAATGGAGATAATTCCAGCAGATATTAGTTGTCTATGCTATTATGTCATCAAAGAATATGTCTTGAATTAACATATCACAATGTATGATATTGCAAGCACAAGCTTTGACCACCTTCAAATATCCTCTAAGAAATAGCGTAGCCAATCTACTTCTTTCCCACATTTATCCAATGATGTAAATTCAGATTCCATTATACATCTAGTTATCACATTCTATTTCAAGGATTTTCAAAATAAAGCCGCACTTCAAAGTGTGAACACATATTCACTAGTAGACCTTGAGTCTTTTATGTTAGATATCCAATTTGTTGATCTGTATCCTTCTGGGACAACTAGATATCTTGTATATTTTAATCCTTAGTTACGAGTATATCTTATGTATCTTAATACTCTTACAATTGCCTGCCAATGGTCAGCTCCAAGATTACTCGTATATCTATTTAGCTTACTTACTACATAGGCTACATCAGGTCTTGTACGACTCATTAAATACATTAGACTACCAATCATTCTAGAGTATTTTATTTAGGAAATACTCTCTCATTTGTTCTTGGATAAATATACACTTGTATCTATTGGTGTTCTAGCAACAGCAGTATCATCTTTGCTAATTTTTTCAAGAATATTTTTCAACATAATGTGATTGATTTAAGATAAACCCATCTGATATTCTAGAGATCTTTATTCTAAAAATAAGATCGGCTAGTTTCATATCTTTCATTTATCTTGAATTCAACATATATTTAATAGATTTGATCATCCTATTATTACTACCAACAATCAATGTATAGATACACAATAACATATAAACTTTCAGTGCCTTTGATATAAACACATTTATCGCATTTGTTGATTTTAAATCTACTTACTATCATAGTATTGTTGAATTTTTTATGTCATTATTTTGGTGCTTGTTTTAAACCAAACAAGGATATCATCAGTTTATAGACTTTCTTTTCCTACCAGGTGCAATAAAATCCTCAGGTTGTTCTATGTAGATTTTTTCATCCAAATCTCTATTTAGAAAGGTTGTTTTCACATTCATTTGATATACTTCAAGATTGCACATGGCGTCAATTACCAGTACCATCCTTACGAAATTTATTTTCGTCACAAGAGAATAAGTATCAAAGCAGTATGGATATTGTAGTTGTCTATAATCTTTAATTACAAGCATTATCATATATTTATCAATTGATCCATCAGCTTTCATCTTCCTTTTGAAAATCCACTTGAATCATGGTGGTTTGCACCCAGGAGAAAAAACCACTAAATCCCAAGTGTGATTTTAATCAATTTTTCTCTTAATAGCCTCTTTCCACAAAGGTCATTCAGTAGAACTTACCGCTTCTTTGAAAGTTTGAGATTAACTTTCTAGCAGATAGGTCAAAAAATCTAGACCAAAAGATTTTTTTGTCTTTAATCTTTTACTACTCTATATTCATCTTGAACCTCTTCATTTTCTTCATGTTCTTCGTCCTCACTATTTCACTAATAGTCTCAAACATTCATTTTGACAATTTTGGTCCTTCTTTGGACTTACAAGGAAATACATGTTTAAAGAACGATGCATTTCTTGATTTCGTTATTGTGTTCTTTTGTATGTCTTAAAGTTTAGACTCATGCATTTCTTGATTTCATTATTGTGTTCTTCTGTATGTCTTAAAGTTTAGACTCATCTGTATGTCTTAAAGTTTAGACTCATGCATTTCTTTATTTCATTATTGTATTCTTCTGTATGTCTTGGATTTTAGACTCATGCACAAGGAATTGATATGCATTACCATTATGTGCATAGCCGATGAAAATGATATCAACTATTTTTGGACCTATTTTCACGTTCTTTAGTATAGATACAACCACTTTAGTAAGTCATCTCCCATTTGGAAGAATTTTCTTCCTTTTTCTATAATTCAAATGGGGTGTTGTCTTCCTTTTATCGAGGCACCTTATTTAAAAGATAATTTCTTGACAGAATAGCTTCTCCCAACATGTTTTGAGGCAACCCAATGTATTCATTATCCCTTTTAAAGTACAATTCTTTTGCTTTGCAACTCCATTTGAAAATTATGTTATTTTCTCAATCACGAAAATATGCTTATTTTTCAAATACGATGAAAATTAAGCTGTTTTTCAACATCCGAATAGCACTTTGAAGAAAATTTCCAAAAAAGAATAGCAGGGTCTAACCCTAGCCTCAAAAAGCCTAGTTTTCATTGAAAATATTCAATTCCCAAGTTGCCTTGAGGGGTAACGAATGATCACAGTTAAAATTTAGTTTCCCACATAGAATTCTCTATATTGTACCTTCCAGGTTCCAAGATTTTATAAATTTTATCGAAAAATATTATTTTCACAATAATATTTCTTCAAAATCTAGCACCTCCTTCATCTTTTGAGAGGAATATGTTTTAAGAAGTTAGAAAAATACAAAAAGAAATTAGGAATATTGCCAAAGTTATAAAATAATGGGAAAAAAAACATTATAATAAATTGAGTAACAATAAAAGAAAGAAAATTTGATTGTTCATGTAATAGTTGTATTGGAAGGAATCGAAACATATGTTATACACAGTTTTTTTAAAACAAATTCGTCCCCTCTATAATACAAGAAGACTGATGTCGTCCATCTCCTAAAATACAACAATTCAAAGTAGTTGATTAGCACCTCGTCATTAAAATACTCAAAATTCTATCACCAAATTAGAAAATAATTAGCTAAACTACGAAGGACAAAATTCTTGAAAGCAAAGAGAGAAAATTAAAGAGGGGAAGGAACTCTCAAAGTTTTTTATATTTGAAAAAAAGGAGGAAAAAAACTTCCTTATATAGTACTAAGATGAGGGAAGTTTCAATTTCCTATTAATTTTTCATTAATAAAAACAATGTTGCAATAGCCATTAGGACTTTGTTTACCAATTCAATTAGAAAATTAATTCTCATTCACTTTATTTTAGGGAAAATTGTAACAAAGGTCCCTAACCTTTTTATTTTTTTACAAATTTTACCTTAACCTTCATTTTTTGCAAGCGAAAGTTCCTAATCTTTCATAAATATACACCTGAGGTCCATCTAGATGAAAACCGTCCAAAACACTATCCGTTGACCGAAAAATTTAGTAATTGCATAGCCGTTGAACGTGTACAAAATCAATAATTATGAGTTATTTGCAACAAGATTTTCTGGCAGGAGAGCACCAAAGCTATACATATACCCCACATAAAGTTTCGAGTTTTCACGTATTGAAAATGCACTTGCATTCTTGAATACATCTTATGGCTTGGCAATGTACCATCAAAATAAAGGAAACAAAGGTTTTAAGGCTAAAAAGTTAAACTATTCAAAATATTTTGGTATTAGACCTTCAAAACTGTTATAAAATCAGTTCCCTCATATCACTGAAAGTTGAAGGAACATTCCAAAGAAACTAATTTACTTTCATGGCTACCAAATGTTCTCAAGGAAGAATTGTTGAAAATTTCTCTAGCAATAAATCATTACAACGTTTATTAGCTTAAAGTCCAACCAATGTCAAGAGGCTAAACAATTGAGCTGAGCCCTCTCCTTTTTTTCATTTTCTTAAAAATTAAATAAAATAAATTAAAAATCGAACTAATCTACAAAGACAAACCAGCTCGTGGGCCTCTGAGTCGACTTTGGAGTTTAGTTTCATCAATGACTCATCTCAATATGAGTTCAAACGGCCCATAGACCAAATCACAAGTTGTAAAGCAATTCAAAAGGCATTTGATAGAGATTAAAATTAAATTTTTAGTTAATTGTAATAGAATTTTTTTAAATGTATAATTGACAAATTGTAAACCTCATAAGAAATATAATTAACATTGATTATTTAATTTTGACTTAATTTAAAATTAAATTTTAATCCTCACCAAACATGCTCTCAATTTGTTTGCCGCCACCTACACACAAAGATAACAACATCCTATATGCTAAAATAGTCCCGTCTTAATCTCAAAGGAAATTTGAAATGGTTTTTAAACTCATATTTAGCCCCAGCTTGGCCCCATGCAATCTTTCAAAAAATAATATTAAATGTAAATAAAAAAAATTATTCTCCAAAATAATACTATTATATCTATTTTAATTTCCAAAATAATACTATTACATCTATTTTAATTTGAAAAAAATGGAGGCCGATCGTAGGCAAAACATTATCAAATTAAGTCATTTTTCATAATTTCTCTCATTTAAAATTTACACAAGGCCTTCAACTGCACTCACTTCACACAGCTGCAATTTAAGCATGTTCCGCAACGCTTAAAAGTACTTAAAAACAAAAACAGCACCTTTAAAATAAATAAATTCTATTGATTAAAGTTTAAAAAAATTGCAACTTTCTTTGAATACTAAAGAAAATAATTCAAAAATATACTCTTCTTAAATAGTAAAATAAATAATGAGATATTTATAATTGATTGAAAATGAAAAACCCAAAAACAAACTCGAGTTCAAGGAAAGGCAGAAAATTGCGAAAGAAAAAAAAGAAAAGAAAAAGCAGACTAAAAAAATAAAAATATATCGATAAAAAATCACGACGAATTGAAATTTGTCACTGTTTATGAGATACTTATGTTTTATATATAAAAAAAAAAAAGTATCAGAAATAAGAGAGAAAAGATCGGAGTATCAGAAATCTCGTGTGGAAAGTGCCGCTCACTGCATCACCAGATTTCAATTGTTGATGCTACGTTAGCACGAAGCTGAGATTTTCATCATTTTCTTCCCAAAAATCAAATATTAATACACCGATAGAGCAAATAATATTTAGGGCTAGAATCAAGAGAAGAAAGGGCGAATATTGTTGCGGAAAAGTGACTTGAAGGAGGCCTTTTTATAGTGGCGTTGCCCTAATTGACTCTCTACCAAGCACGGGCCGTATTCCCGGATCAGTGGTTTGAACCCGAAATTCGATTCGTTAGATTAGACTTTAGAGAAAATAGATGTGGAGGTCCCCAAACATTTACTGGGTTGCATCTTGATCTGTCATCTTCAAAAGATAGCTTTTGACTCTCACTTTCATTTTTGTAGCAGTTGGACTTAGGTCCCTATTGAAGAATTTTAACTTGTCTTCAGTTAATAAGCTGTATTTTAAATGAAAAGACTGTTTCACCTTTCGATGTAAATAAACAAACAGTTAAATGAAAATCAAGAATTAAAAAAAAAAAAAAAATTCTTCTCCCCTCCACACCCATCTCCGATCCAAACCACCTCCAGTCCGTTCGTTGGCTTAGGAAGATTTTATTATTATTATTATTTTACTTTTTTTCATTGACTTTTAATGCATTTATTTGTTTATGTGAATATAAGGGTAAAACTGTTTTTGAGAAAGAAAAAAAAAATAGCTTTACGGATAAAGTTGGTATTAAGAGTTTGTAACTCATTTACATTGTGATGGATCCAAATTCAAATTATGTTCCAATACTAAGATCTAAACAAAATTAGGTACAGTGGTTGTTTTTTGCTTCTTGTGGGTCCCACAGATAGATAAATTTACATTTTTTTGTCGAAAAATGTATTTTGTATTTCTTTTAAATCCCTTCATTGGAGAGATTTTTTATCACTTTAAAGATTTAAATCACAATTTAGATCTAATTTAGAGGATCATTGGAAATGCTCTAAGGGTCCAAGTGCAACTAAGTTACTAAAATGAATTGGAGAAATAAATACTTGGAAATTATTCATAGAAACCGTTGGTAGCACTTGTATGGTAGATTTTCTATCAATATTGGGTCCAAGACCAATGAAAATTGTCAAGTGTTCTTCTATAAAAATTCTGTCAATTTTTTTTGTACTTGTAGTATAATTGTAAATGTTTTCCATTTAAAAAGGGAAAATAAGGCATAACGTACATCAATGTTTGTGGGATCTCTACTACTATTTTCCCTATAATTTATGAAGAAGATCAAATTAAAATAAGTTATTTTACACTTAATTTCCATTTGGTAAACAAATTTATAAATTATATTAAAAGTAAATTATTAATTTTATTCACATATTCATAACGATTACTTATTATCATTCACACGTTTTGTAGAATCCATTAATATTCGTCTTTTTAAATCATTTATAAACATTTCAAATTGTGGTTTAATAACATTTTTCTTTTTCTTTTTTTTTTACCTAATTATGGTTATAAAAGTAACAGATGAATATTGATGATTGATGAATATTTAGTAGGTTTAGGCATTTTAATCGAAATCGAATTTTTCGAATAGAAACCAAAACTAAACCAGAATCGGAGGTTTCGATCCGATTCTCGAAAAAAATAAATTAGTAATCGAAAATTGACTGGGTTCAGCTCGATTCTTGGTTCCTGAACTAGAACCTTGCGTATTGAGTAGAATCGATTTTTACATAATTTTTTATTTACAATTTATAGGTAGAGTTAAAAAAAAAAATTATAAAACCTAAAAGTGCTCTAGTATGCCACGCTTATGGATAATAAAATTTATTAAGAAAAAAATAATTTACTCTCAAATTAAAATTTAACTTTTGAAATTTTAATTTTGTTCTTATTTTCGTGGTTTTTAGCATCCACTGTTTTGTTTCTTGAAGATTTTTAACGGAATTTTCTCTTATATACAAATATTTTTTGAGTAGTAGCATGTTTGGTATGTATTAAAATGACCTATACGAAAATATTTATTAAATTAATAATGATTATGGGTAGAAACTGAAAACTGAACTGGAACTAACAGTTCGAGCTTGAGTTTGGTTCCACCATTTAAAAGGACCCGAATGGTTCCATTTGCAAAATATCCAAAGTATAATGGGTAGTTTCAAGTTTTGAAATTTGCATATGATGAGTTTATGACTCTTATTATGACTCCGTATGTATACGCTCATTACTATGATAAAAAACACCTATCACATTTGATTCTCTCATATTCCTTTATTTATAGCACATTCAAATTGAAGTACATATTAGATGAATAAAAAATCCCGTATTACTTATTCTTTCGAAGGAGCAAAGCCATGGTGAGTTGAATGTAATGGTGATTCAAGCTCCATTGAAGAAGTATTTGTCTACTTGTACATGGATCCCTTCACAAGAGGGGTAATTCTTGTTGCCCCTGAATGAACGAGGAAACAAAAAAATCTTGAATAATTATTAATTAGCCTAGTTTGTATCTCAAGCTAAAAAAATATAAAAAATTATTATATTTATTTTCAATCATATATTCACACAATAAATTATTCTACACGTTAACTCGAAATTTTTCCTCACCTTTAAATCACACATTTTCCAAAAAAAAAAAAATCAGTATTGAAAACAATATATTTTTTCAAAAAAATGGCCACCACACGGGATTAGTCATACTCCTTCATTTGGATAAGATTAATGTCACTTGCCTCACCAAGAACATTTTTCGTTTTCTCTTGGTTGTAATTTATCACAAAATGATAATCTTAAATCCACATAAATTTTTAGAATTTCTATTTTCAGTCCAATATGTAAGAAAATTCGTCCTATTCTCGATTTGATTCTTGTAACCACATCTTGTTTATATTAAATATTATGAAATTAATAAGATAATTGGCGAAATGAAATAAAACAAACAAATACAAGATTTTGTAATTATTTAAAAATTCAATACGCGGAGGGAGGGTATAAATAGTTATAGGAAGAAAGAAACGCATGAAAATTAAAACTGTGGGAGGTGGCTAAAGTGGGCTTTTACGATTGGGAAAGTTGATACAGATGTAAATATATTGATGGCCTGAAATCTGTCGGTAAATTTTTCATAATTCCTTGTAAAATCCACGAAATTTATTGGATTATAAATTTCATTACCTTGTTTGATCAAAATCAATATCGCCTTTCATAATGGTAGCGGATTAATTCCTTAGATTTAAATACGAAAGAATAATATTATTTACAATATCTCACTATTATAATCGTCATACGTGACATATACGTGTCGGTTAATGAGTTGTTACACAAGGTAATAAAAACTACTATATTAATTTATCAAATCACTGAGCGTCATATGTATGATACAAAAAGTGACTATGACGACTACGATAATGAGCGATTGCAAATAGCATCACTCAATACAAAATCTATTACCTTGTTTCTATCACTATCAAATTTATTACCCTTTAAAAGATTTATAAATTGACAGATTTTAAAATATCTGGATTGGAATATATTCAAATCCATGAAATTCATCAAAATTTCAATCGAGGATATCCATTTTATTTGTAATTTGCAGCCACTTCCACGCTATTTTTAAAGATATTGCAGAAATGGTAATGGAAGCCATGTCCATGTAGGACTGTCAAAATGAGCAGGCCCATATTAATGCGACTTAAATTAAGGCATAATGGTTTACATTATTCTTGAGAAAAATGGATGCCGTGGGAGAGATGGGAAATTATGTGAAAAAATGTAAAACAGAAACATAAGTATTTAGTGTCTACATTTTGATATCCTTTTTAAAAAATAAAAAAACCATATTAATATTTAGAAAGGAAGACTTTAGGGTTATTTTAACAATTAAAAAAATTTGAAGTAGATAATTATATTTATACCACGATTTTTTTCCACACATTTTAATTACACTTAAGGTTCTCAATCTTTACTCATTATAGCGTTTATGTCCTTAACGATTTTACATATAATTCTTATACTCGAACTTTCCATTAGTTTAAATATTTTGTATTTAATAACAATTTACATAAAAAAAAGTCCGTTGAAATAGCGTATAATAACTTATTTTCATATCAAGTTTTAAAAAAATAAAAAAGTATAAAAAAATATTTTTCTCTCATTTCAAAGCATGAAATAAAATATTTCAACATAAATTATCATCAAGGACAAGATGTACCGATAAATTGAACGTTAAAGAGAAGAATTAGACGAAAAAATTAAAAAAAATAATTGTTACAACGAACAAATATTAAAGAGATTAATAATAATTAACACAGTGTAATAAATAGAAATTGTGGTGTCAATATAACCGACCTTTTGAAATGTGTAATAAAAGTAGAGTGTTCAATGTAATTTCCACATTTTATCTCTCATCTAGAGTTTACTTTGTAGGCCGAAATTCAGGGTTGTTCTTTTATAATGATATTAATTCAAGAAGGGTATAGGTTATTTGTTTAAACAGCTACATTTTGGATATATTTGACATCTTCAACTCAATAAAATTAAACATCATCGTTTATTTTTTATCTTACTTCTTCAATCTCATTTAATATTATCCAATCCAGCATTATGTAGAGCCAAATCCTTTTAAGCATTGCTTACCACTAGCACTGTCGAAGTGTAATCACATTCGCTCTCCAAACTCTCAGCTCTTAGTTTAGCTACTCGTAAAGAAATACACATGAAGCGATGGGTATTTTGCTAATCAGTGAATGATGAGATATTGTGAGTTGAAGATTAGGGGAAAATTGAATACATGAATTTTGTTGATTTTCCCATTGTTCAATGAAATGTGAAAATGGGACAAATTTAAGTCCTTGTTTGAGCCTATTTTTTCAAAAATTCATTTTTTTTCAGAACTCATTTTAATCACACATTCTCTAATAAAATAATTCTACACGTAAATCGAAAACTTCTTATTTTTAAATTTTTTTTAACCACACAAACTCCAAAAAATAACTATTTACCATGTTTCCACGAGTATACATGCCACAACTAACGCAGAGAAACATAGCATTTCTTAAAAGTCTTTGCACATCTAGGGCCGGAGCCAAATCTAAGATTGAACATTTTATTTTTTTTGGTTTATATCCAATATTATATATTACACTTTACTAGTCGTCTCAACGTGCTCAGAGGTTCTAGTCGACTGACTGTTTCTCTTGCTAGAAAGCAGGTCACTAAATATTTATCCTTCTCCCTAACCTCCAAGCAGAAAATAATAGTGTTTGTCAATGTGGCAATATCCCATGATACCAAAGATAAATATTTAAAGCACTAATCCGGTTCAATAAGGACAACAATCTTCCTATTGATAATTAATTAGGACATGTTTGGTAGACAATACTAGACATAATTTGACATAATAATTTTGGTTTCTTTATCTTCTTCAATACTATCATATGGGTGGTGTCCTAATCCACCTTACTAAACGTACCATTAGTGCATAAGAATGCATGTATCGGATGATGAATAAAATTTAATGTTAAGTAATCGTAAAAGGATGAAATATTGTACTCGATATGGTGGGATTGTCAATTATCTGGCACACCACATTTTCTTTCTCTCCTTCCACCTCCCATGCTTAGTTTGGTAAGTCGCTCTTCATAAGAAGCTGGGAGATTCATGCAATAATGGATATCAAACGTGAGTAATAATGCATGGTACAGTGAATGTATAAAAAGTTAAAAGAAACTGAAGTAGCAATGCAGTTCCATTCTACTTTCAAGCAAATTAAGCAGTAGAGATTCTTGAAAAACAAACAAGGTCGACCTCAAAAATTGAACGTCTTTTGGAGAAATGTGCAAGTTGGTAAGCAAAATGCAATCTGAAATTTGAGAAAAAGCATAGCAATCACAGTTCCTTAGTGCATTAAGGCGTGCAGCGATTGAAATTGCACTATTAACATTTAGAGTACAGGTTTACAAGAAATTGAAACCAACTTTACAAGAATTAGGAAACCATTCCAAATTTTACCGTATGAATTAAGAATGAGAGTTACAGAAGAAGGAAATTATAGAGAACAAGAATCTGACAAATAAATACGTACAATCTCAGAACTAAGGAAGTTAAGAGCTTGTTTGGTAGAGCTTAAAATTCAATTAAAATCAAATATTTGACAGTTATTTCACTATTCCAGCCGTCATTTTTGAATTTTTCTCTCACATGTAAGACTCACTTTATCTCGGTCAAAAAATCAATTATCAAAATCCATACCAAACAA
>NW_019237553.1:57735-136648 GCF_002742605.1 Olea europaea var. sylvestris | reverse complement strand
CAATTAATCAAAGAATAACAAAAAAAAAATAAAAATGATAGCTATCTTCACAATATTCACCTCTGACCAAAATACATTACTTTTAGAGCAACATATCGCTTTGGGAAGTGATGCAAGGTCTTTGTACTGCAACCTGAACAGAAAAAATGAAAGGAAAAATAAACAACCAAACGACTGGAACTGTATTGAACATAATACATCGATGCCTACATCCAAACATCAAAGAGGAAAAACACCTGGAAGCGTCTGCTTTGATGGGTTCACAGTTATCTCATCATTACCATCTAATTTTAGGTTCTCCGTTACTTCTACCAAATGACCACTATCTAAAACTTGAGCACTAGAACTTTCTTCCATCTGCACTATGAAAATCATGTATTTAAAAGTTCACATACATACAATGGCAAAAATAAGTATTCTCTTAATTCCAAATTGAATATTGGAATCAATGTTTATTAAAAGTCATAATTTTTTCAGAGGAAATTAATTACTTCTGTCATAATTTCCATTGAATAATAATAAATTAACAAATCAAATGTAATTTTAGTACAGGGAAATAAATTCTTGTAAGAGGCGATATCACAAACCTTTTGGCAGCGGCAATTTGAGAGCAGAGCAGAGAACTTGGCATTCTCAGTCTCTAATTCCTGAATTACAGCGATTGTCGAATAAAATATACTGTTTGAATTGTATGAAAAGATCAATTCTTGTAATAAATTTTGTCCATGAAAATTGGATACCTGAATTCTTTTCCGGAGAAATTCCAGCTGTAATTGTAGCGCATCAATAAATTCACTGTTGGGAACATTCTCCATGCTGTATTTGCTTCCAGAAAATTTGCATAGAAACTGTTCGACAAATTGACTGAATGAATAACAAGAAAATGGGAAGATGGATGTTCTAAATTTCCCTCACGGGCTACTTAAAACATGCATTCGCGTGAACGGTAACTTTTTCCCCTCCCTGTGAGGTTTTACCGTAAGAAGGAAGGGAAGGTAGTGGTTAAAATCATAAGGAAATTCACGTTACATTTTTTATTTTAAAAAAAAATGAAGAAGAAAAAGAAGGAATTTCACGTTACTTTTTTTATGATAATAATAATAGTGACGGAACTTAAATTGTCTTTTGTGCACGTCACTTCACCTGACTAACGAAAAAGGTGAAGGTCGACTTAATTTCATCAAACTTTCGTTAGTCGAACTAACGAACATAACTATAGTAATTCTAGTTATGGGATGATATTTGTATATATTCTATTGTTAGTATATAATCCACACATAGCTTGCAAATATTATGTAACAGTTGATTTAGAGCCTTGTAATTAGCAATATTTCATCTATTTAATTAGAGCAACTCTCAAATGCAAAGGCATTCAAACTGAAATTAATTATGTTTGGACATTGTATCAAAGCCCTTGATCTAAGAGAACTCTTCTGTTAGCAATTTTTCTTGGGCTTCTACAATAAGGCTCAATTCTTGGTTTTGGGACGCACTTGACGGATCACTTCATCATGGTAGCCATCAATTTCTGTAGAGTCTCTATGTCAACGAGTATTGTGGTAAACCCAACGTGAACCTCTCCTTGTGTCGCTGATTCTAGTTTCGGCATTCATTATTATCGGATGTGAACCTCTCTTTTTGTGTCGTCGAGATTGGTACCACTGTTCACTGTTGTTGACTTGTTGTCATCTTCATAAAATAAGCATATTTTAACATCCTCGTTATCGGGAACCTCTCGTTTTGTGAACATTGATGAGTGCACCTCGAGCTTGAGTATTAATTGAGCATGTCTGTGTTGGGCGGAATTAAGGTCACGGGGCTGCAAAATTGGTTCTTGTGTTGGGCTACATTAATTGGGTCTATCTGTGTTGAGCTATATTAATTGGCCATGTGTCGAAGGTCTGTGTTTGAGGTATCGGGGACTATAATTGGGCTAGTATTGGTTAATATAATTGGATCTATTTATTTTACTGCAAATAATTGGACTGGTTTATTTAATTTGATTGGGCTCATGATTAGAATTGCAGCTTAAAATCATTGTTTCAGTTGGACTTGTGAGCTATTAGGCCATTTATTTTATAATGTCTAGAGGGATTTCAGATTTCTTCGGTGTGAAATTTACGAGTAAAAATTATTTTGTTTCGAAATTTGAATTTTGACTTTTCCTTATTGGAAAGGAATTATGGGGTCATATAGATGAGACTGATTCAACTCCCATGGATCCTATAAAATTGGCAAAATGAAAGATCAAAGATGTTCGAGTTATGACTTGGATTTTAAGGTCTATTGACCCTTTCATTATTCTGAGTCTGAGGCCATATAAGAATGCTAAGAGTACGTGGGAATATTTGAAGAATGTTTATCATCAGAATAATACAGCTTGACAATTTCAATTGGAGTCTGACATTGCTAGTTGTACTCAAGGCGATCTCTCCATTCGGAAATATTTTTATAGATTTCAGAACTTGTAGGCAAAGTATGCTGACATAATTTATGCAAAGTACCAGATGGTTTCCTTGCTGCAAGTCAAGAGATTCATGAGCAAATCAAGAGAGATCAATTTTTTATGAAGCTGCGACCTGAATTCAAGGTTGTTCAATCTAATTTGACGAATCGCAATACATTCCCTTCTTTGGATTTGTGCTTCAGAGAGCAACGTCTTGTTGCACAGACTATTTACCAGCAAGACAAACTACCAACTAATGTATTTGCCTATATCGCTTAAAGGAAAGGCAAGGGCAAAGACATGCACAAAGTTCAATACTTTAGCTGCAAGGAATATGGACATATTGCTGCTCACCGTAAGAAGAAGTATTGCAATTATTACAAAAAGCCAGAGCATACTATCAAAGAATGTCCTACTCATCTTTAAAATCGTCTGAATAATGTGTATCAAGCTACAGTTGGTCCATCCTCTTCCACTGGTGGTGCTTCATCTATTCTTACCCCTAAGATGGTCAAGTAGATGATTATTTCTACGTTTTCAGCCTTGGTCTTAAAGGTATCGATTTCCTACCATTATCATCATGCCTTGTTGATGATATTCTTAAAAATATTTGGACAAATGATCATCATACATTCATATTGCTAATGGCAATCAACTACCTATTCATGCTATTGAAAATGTTAATTCCTCTGTTAGAGATGTTTTTGTATCCCCTGTATTTTCCAATAGTCGTATATTTGTAGGCCAGTTGGTTGATAATGACTGTGATGTTCGATTTTCTCATGATTGTTGTCTTGTACATGATCAAGTGTTGGGAAGATACTCGCAAAGAGGCCTAAAGTTGGTCGATTATTTCCTCTATACTTTTTCATTCCTCCAGTTATATCTATTGCTTGTACTAATGTTAACAATAAGAGTATAGTATGACACAAACGGTTGGTTCATCCTAATTTCGTTGTTTTATCTCATTTAACAAACTTTGACTTGTTGGGCAATAAAAATCAATTACACCTCATATTTCTCTTAATTTTTCCACACACAAATTAGGTGACAGTAAGTCTCTTTCTTTTCCTTTTCATGGTAGTTGGGTTGAAAGAAGTTTTGATTTGATTCATTGCAATGTGTGAGGCTAGTCCTGTGAAAACGGTGTTAGGCTATGGCAGAATTTGGCTGATCTACAAGAAAACTATGGACATTAATGAGATAGAGAGATCTGATCAAGCTTTATCTTATAGCTGCTGGGACAAAAGAAATTAGAAACATTTTTTTCATCTGTTTATATCTCATGCACATTATAAATACGTTATTACATTCATTGATGATTATAGCAAGTATATTTGAATACGTTTTCTTCGTCCTAAATCTGAAGTATTTTTTATCTTTTAACAATTAATCGCTTATGTTGAAACTCAATTTTCTTCGGTCATTAAAGTATTAAGATTTAATTTAGGGGTGAATATATATCATAAGTTTTTTGATTTCCTTCACCAAAAAGACATTGTTTCCCAACGTTCTTTTCCCTATAGACCTCGGCAAAATGGTGTTGCAAACGTAAGGATGGCCTTCTGTTAGATATTGTTCATACATTATTGCTTGAATATTCTGTTCTGCCTAAATTCTGTGTTCGAAGCTTTACCTACGGCGATCTATATAATTAATCGATAGTCCTCTAGTGTTCTGAAATTTGAGACTTCCTATTATCTCCTGTATCATTAGCATCCCAACTATTTTGATATGCATATGTTTGGTTGTGTTTGTTTTGTTCATTTAACTCCTTATCAATGTAAGAAACTTTTTGCTCAATATGTTAGGTGCACATTTATGGGTTATAGTATTTTTCACAAAGGTTATGTTTGTTATGATCCTTACTCTAATAGATTTCACATATCTCGTCATGTTGTGTTCTTCGAAAATCAATATTTCTTTTCCACTCATATTGAGTCTTTGATCGTAATAAATGTTTTTCCACACTTTGATGACATACCTTCTACTCTTAGACGGTTCAAGCTTAGACTTATATATGAACGATGTCGCCCTACTTTGCCCCTTCTTGAGCTTGATCCGCCATCTGAGCCTGCTTAGACGATAACGTCCGATAATGAGTTAGATTCTGGCACTAATCCTCATTTCTGTACTAGAATTCTTCATCCTCTGAATCTATATGGATTTTCTAATACATCTCTTCCTGTTACTTTGTCATCCATCACTATTCCTACATGGTATTCTGAGGCTGTTAAGCATGAATGTTAGTAGGATGCAATAGCAAAATAACTTCGCGCTCTTAAGGGAAATCTACTTGGGACGTTGTTTCTTGTTCTGCAAATGTTAAAGCCATTGGTTGCAAGTGTGACTACGCGATCAAACTCCATTATGATGGGACTTTGGATCAATATAAGGCACGATTGGTTGCACTGGCTAATAGACAGGAGTATAGGGTGGACTACAAGAAGACTTTTGCTCCAGTTGCCAAAATGACTACAATATAGTCTGTTACTTCCATTACTACTTTCCAAGGTTGGTAGCTTTATCAAATGGATGTCAAAAACGTATTTTCTCCATGGTGATCTCAAAGAGGAGGTTTAAATGATGCTACCTCCTACCCTGACCTCTACCTCTTCCTCAGATGTTTGTAGATTGAAGCATTCATTATATGGGTTGAAACAAGCTCCACGGGCCTAGTTTGACAAGTTTCAATCTACATTGCTTTATTTTTCCTTCCAGTAGAGCCCGTATGACCCTTCCTTATTTCTTTGCAAGACCCCTTCTGGTATTGTTCTTCTCCTCTTCTATGTTAATAGTATTGTTATCACTAGTATAGACTCTTTCTTGATTATTCATCTACAACGACACCTTCAGACATCATTTCATATAAATGGTCTTGGTTCTCTTACATATTTCTTAGGGTTGGAAGTTCACATTCATCCCTCTGATATCTTCCTGAATCAACATAAGTACGCGTAGGATTTGATTAGGTTAGCTAGGATTCAGGATTCTTCTATTGTGGTACTCAATTAGAAGTAAGCAAAAAGTATTGTAGTGAGGAGGGTAATCTTCTATTTGATTATACTGTATTTCATCGACTGGTGGGTAGTTTAAATTATTTGACTATCACTAGGCCTAATATTTCTTTCGTGGTCCAGCAGGTTAGCTAGTTTACACACACTCTATGTCATCTCCATTTTGCAACCGTTCGTCGTATTATTAGCTATCTTCGAGGCATACCTAGTTGTGGATTATTTTTTTCCTTCCGACTCTCCTATTCGCCTTAGTACTTTTAGTGATGTTGATTGGACCCAACAATCTGTTACAGGATGGTGTATGTTTCTTGGTGATTCTTTGATCTCTAAAAGAGTAAGAAACAAGATCAGGTTTCTAAATTCTATATTGAATCTAAATATCGAAAGATGTCTGCTGCGTGCTCCGAGATCATCTGGCTACATGGCCTTTTAGCTCAACTTGGTTTTCCTCAGTCTACTCCTACTCCTCACCATTCAAATAATAGGAGTGCTATTCAGATTGCTACTAACCCTATTTTATCATCAACGTACAAAAGATATTGAGGTTGACTGTCATTCTATTTGGGTGGCCTTGGATAATCATGTTATTTTTCTTCATCATATTTCCACTACCTTTCAGATAGTCGATGTTTTTACAAAGGTCGTGACCGAGAGAGTCATCAGTTTCTTGTAAGCAAATTGATATTTCTTGACCAACTAACATCAATTTGAGGAGTGTGTTAGTAGGATATAATTCTATTTATGGGATGATATTTGTATATTTTCTGTAACTACTGTATATTCCATACATATCAAGCAAGAATTATGTAACGGTTGATTTACAGCCTTGTAATTAGCAATATGTCATCGATTTAATTAGAGCAACACTTAAATGGAGAAGCATTCAAATTGAAATTAATTGTGTTTTGACAGTAACTATCTTGGAAAAAAAGTTTAAATTTATTCGACGACATAAAGTGCATGTTTGACACATTTTAACCTTTATTCGATTCTCATTATTTCTAAAATACGTTTTTTCTCTTTTCTTTTGAACCACTCATTTTTCAATAAAATAACATTATACTAAATTCAAAAAAATTTCTTAATTTTTTAACAGCATATTCTATATCAATTTACTACTCCAAAATACATTCTTCGAAAATAATGGGACTCAAACTAGTTTATTCTATATTTTGCTAAAAAATAATTTTCAAACACACATTCACACAGTAAAATATTCTACACATTCTTCCCAAACTTTTTCCTACCTTTTAACCGCACATATTCCTAACAAGCCAAAATGTGCACAATGCTAAGCCCCTCGAGACACATATATAAGGAAGGATGTAGTAATTGACACATGATTTAAAAAATTATTAAAAGTTTATTACCCACCTATGCTTTTAATCTATAAGAAATACAGAATTATTCATCAATCTAATAAATCTCAAATCAATGAAAGATTATTTTATCGACTAGCAGCATAATGATCAAGTAATCGACTTCGAACACTCAGGCTTGTCTTAAAAGCTTCCTTTAGAAAAGATAAGTTGAATATTTGATAAATAATTTTTATTGAGAAAAAGAATATCCTAGCAAAAAATTAAGGTAAAAAAAAAAAAAGGGTAATTTGAGTCTTAGACATTAAAAATTGCTTCTATTGTAACAAAAATTCCTAAATAAAAATTTGGCAATATAGTAGCTTTACATAAGTTGTTTAAATTAATTCCAAGTTGCCAAACTAATTTGTACTGTGGCATGTGTTCACTAATCAATTTGAGTCGAGAGGTTTAATCAAATTAAATTTTAATGGAACTTGATTAAATAGATGAGTTGAAAATAGTAGAAAAGAAAATCAATAATTGTCTCCAAACACCTCAATTTGGGTTTGGGTTTTTCGATTCCTACGCTACTTTTCCTACTGCATCCAGGTTGAAGGCATTTTATCAAAGTCAAGCAAAACTTCCTCCAAATCCATCTGTGAGAGAACTGCTCTCATCTTCACTTGCCATAAAGTAAATCTCATGTTACGGTCCAATAATGAAATATTAAATTTCATCATTGCCATGCAGAATAATCAACCTTCGCTCTGATACCACTTGTTATAAATTAATCGAAAGACTATGACAATAATGAAGAAACAATAACAAAATAAAGAACGCGAGGATTTACATGGAAACCCAGGATGGAAAAAACCACGAGAAGAGGAGAAGAAATTTACTATAATCAGTAGCAATTGTGTTCACAAGATCGCAATATTATCAACTAAGATCTAAAGCTTTCAAGATGTTGTATGTTATATTGTACCACACACACACACACATATATACAAACACACACATACATATATATGTGTGTGTGTATATATGTATACCCTAAAAATCAAGTTGTTGATGAATATGACACGATCCGTCTCGAATCACCCTAGTGGACCCGAAACGTGACGTGTGGTGATGATAGATGCTGATTAATGTCAAATCTATCACCAAAACTGACTATGAGTTAATTTAAAAAAATACAACAAAATCAAATGTTTATGTAAAACATTATGCGATGGGCCCAAAATATTTACTTCGTGCTTCATCAATATGAGTTATAATATTCAACATGTCGTGTGGCTCTTATTTCGAAATCATTAGGTTCTTCCAGCTAAAAAGGATCAATTTCCACCTGTAGGAAAAATTGTGGGAAAATATATGAGTTGATAGCTCAGTGAGTGGAGAAGTTAGAAAATAATTATACCTTTTCATTTTTACATATTTATCGAAAATCGAGTTCATATCATTGATAACTCGCAAGATAACATCATATAATTATAGCCAAAACGTGAGACATTCACATAACGTGATAAAATATCATCTCAAGTCATGATATAAATATAAGCTAGTAATCATGCTATAATCTCATCACATCAGATGTACTAAAAAATCCATAAAAAATGTACCCACTGACTAAAATTTGTAATCCGTCCCTCAGGCTAAGAAATTTCGCCACGGGCCTTTGGCCCTTTCGTGAACGAAAGCGGGTCTCAAGACCTCTAATAATCAATTCTAAAACACGGCCAAGGCCCCTTAATGAATTATATAAACATGGTCATGACCCCTTCATCCCCGGTCGACCCCTCAGTGTAGTATAGAACACAGCCAAGGCCCTGCTGTGAACTAGAAGAAGTACATAATCACGGGTACTTTTCTGGTCGATCTCAATATCACGTCTCACGCACCAAACAAATCTCAATATCACAAGTCTTATATACCAAGTCACAAATGTACAATAAATAATCCTTAAAATTTTACATGTATCATGATAAAAGAGATATTCATGATAATCATGTAACTCGAACACATAATTGCATATAATTGTACATACTTTAACAATATACTTAATTTATAAATATTTTAAAAATATTTATATTTTTCCATTCACAATATTATGTTTGCAAAATCAAACCAGTTGGTAAACTATTCTGATGTTAGTATCGTCGCCTGAAATACGATATAATTTTTAAATAAATAATTAATTATTTTAAATAATTCCAATAATTAAATAAGCGATACCCAAACTTAATCATTTTACGTTTAGGCGATTTCTACAGTCTCTTTAATAACTAAAATTAATTTTTCTTTCATCTTACTTAATTTTATAGTTTATTACACTTAACCCCTTCAATAAAATTGAATTTAATCTAACAACTATAAAATCAAACATAACTTGATAGTAAGTAACTTTTATTTACCTTTCAAAATTGAGAAATTCAAACCTAATAATGTTGACTACTTATTTTCTAATAACATAGGTAAACTTTCCTCTCTTTTTTCTTCCTCTTCTCCTTTTTTTTTTCCTTCTTTTTCCTTTCTCTTTTCTCTTCCTCTTTTCTCTCTGCCTCCTTTCTTTCCAGTAGTGTTTGTGTGTGTTATGTGTGAATAATGGATTTTTATTTGTTTTGTAATGGTTTTGGATTGGATTGATATCAATCCAATCCTCCACCACCTTAATCTTTTTCTTTTGTCTCATTTTTTTTTTGTTTTATATAATAGTATGACATATTTGACTTTTCATTTTTTTTTTCCTTTTTTTCTTCTAAATTAACGTATTACAGAACTCACCCCCTAAAAAGAATTTCGTTCTTGAAATTCAATTAATTAAGTACAAAAAAACTGCGGATTTTGAGAACACATCTACTCTTCACTTTCCATAATGCATCTTCTATTGAATGATTTCTCCAACGAACTTTTAGTCCCAAAATTTGACCCTTCCCATCATAGTTTTAATAAATTCCAAATAACCAATATATGGTATTCTAATCTTTTCCTTTTTCCAAATCTTAGGAAAACTCAATTATTTATTCAATTTGAGGTTCAAGATACTTTTCATGTTCTCCAAATCTTCACCTTACGTCCTAATTTAAACTATTCTCTAATCACATTCTTTTTCTATAACAATGGTTACATATTAAGATCGAACAACAATCTTTCACTCATTTCTTCATACGTCCTTGGAAAATCTCAATATTATATATAACATCAATTATCGTCACTTGTGTCTAGTTTTTATATGTCAATTCCATGAAAATAAATAATTATCCAAGTCTCCTTTAATTAACCAACCATAATTGGTAGCTTCTTTTTTAAACTTGTCTTCGTAGTGTCTAACGTTCTAATCTTTTGAACTTGTCTTTATAGTGTCTAAAGTTCTATCAAAAGAAAATGCACAATGTAATTTAATTATATAACTTCTTACAACCAACCAAAGATAAATACTCCAATTCCACTATGTAATTAACAATATTGTCTATATATAATTTTATAAGTCTATCCTATGAACTGCCTATATCATTTTAAAAGAATCTTGTAACCTTTATCAATTTATCCACAATGATTTAAATACTATTTTGTCTCCATTCTGTGTATTTGGAATCCCCAAAAAAATACTTTAAGGATAACTACCTCCATTTTAAATTGACAATATCTCCAAAAATTTAATTGTTCATGATAATCTAAAATTCTAGTTATCACCAGCAAAGCAATTGAGATATCTCAATATGGTGCTCTTTTTCCTTTAATTCTATATTGTTGACCTATGGTTGACTTCTCATTTTGATTATAACAAATAAATTTTATTTAACAATTGTATTTAAATGATTAAGTTTATGGCAAGCGTGCACAAAATGATGCTTTCGAAGCTCACGCAAAATTTGACAAAGTAGAAATCAAGCTACACATTAAGACAACGATCACTTCATCAAGTCATTCAAAGAAGAAATTAGAAGAAAATGAATTTAGATACCTTGATTTCAAATGTTAATGTAAAACACTTTAGTATTTGACATATACGTCATTTGAAGCTCAAGAAACGTTTCTTCGCACGACAAACACGATTTTTGCATAAAGAAAAGAATGAACCTATTATGTACTTTAAGAAATGTCAAAAAGTCCGTAAAACATGTTAAAAACATCCTTCGTGAATTTACATCTTGTTATATTATTTAAAGAATGAAAATTTTCAAACACGTACTGATCTAGAGGGCACATCCGGTAGCTAGATGATGCATCCGGAAGGTTTAGCGGACAAGTCCGATAATTCTAGCGGACGTTCTGTATGACAGGTTTGTCCAACGGTTAAGAAATCGAACGTTCTGACTTCTGAACAAAAAACGGTTACTTGACTGTTCGGTAAGCTAACGGACGTCCGGTAGAACAAAACTTTTGACCATTTTGCTGCTATAAGTACCAGATCATTTTGCATTCAATGCAAGACTTTCATGAGCATTTAAAGTGAGATATTACTAATCTATCTACTCAATCATCTTTATATATATATATATATATATCTATTTCTTCAACTTATTTATATTAGAAAAACTTTGATTGATTCAACTTTTGGAAATTATTTTTATCAAAGTTTTTTTCTTTTCTAACACTTGAACTTCAATCATTGCTATCTACTAAAGTGTTAGCCATCTTCTCTTGTTGTATTCAACTTCAATTATATCATTTATTGCAAGAGAAGTCTTCACTTATATACTCTTCATTTTTCAAACTTGTGGGTCGAGTTGAAGTCTTGAAAATTTCAACATTGTAAAGGAATTGTGCTCCTTGCTTGTAAGTCATCGAAAGCATTGCAAGAAGGTTGAATTGCACCATAAGTCAATCAATATAGTGAAAAAGGTCTTGCTCGTAATGGAGAGCTTGGTAACGGTGGACGTAGATCGTGATTGGATCGAACTTCCTTATTACATCGTTTGCACTCTATTTTCCCTTCTTCTTATTACTTTTGTGTTATCTTATTTATTCATAATTATTTGCTTAAATTTGCGTTTATTTTCCAAAAATTTTCAAATAACCAATTCACCCCCCTCTTGGTTAGTTGTCCTTTGGCTTTTAATTAGTATCAGAGTTTGGTACTCTTTTTTCTAAGATTGTACAATCTTGAGTAATGACTAACCAAGTTTTTCAAAATAGTGAGGGGTACTCTACAAACCGACCTCCTTTCTTAGATGGTACACATTATAACTATTGAAAGGCTAGGATGATGATATATGTTCAATCTATTGATTACAATATTTGGGAAGTTATAGAATATGGTTCATATGCTCCCACTAAGATTATTAAAGTAGATGGTAGACCGGATCAAACTCTCCTCAAATCTAGAGAAGAATACGATGATGAAGATAAGAGAAAACTATCATTAAATACCAAGCCTAAAAATCTACTTTATTGTGTACTTGATAGAAATGAATTTAATCGAATTAGTACATGTGATTCGGCATATGATATTCGGCATGCTCTTGAAGTTACTCATGTTGGCACAAGTAAAGTTAAGGAAACAAAGATAAATATGCTAGTTAAAGAATTTGAAAATTTCTTTACGAAACAAAATGAGCATATTGTTGACATGATTACTCGTTTTACCGATATTATAAATGGTCTTAAATATTTTGATCGTAAATTTACTAACAGTGAACTTGTGAGTAAAATGCTTAGGTCCTTATCAGAGGAATGAAGTCCATTGAGGATGTTGATCGAGAATACTAAGGATGTAAATACATATCCTTTGGAAAAGTTCTACGGCACATTAATGACCTATGAGCTAAATAATGCCGAGGTTAAGGAGAAAACGAGAAAAAGTAAGGAGGAATCAAAGGAGCCTCCTAAACGACAAATTGCATTAAAATCGGCAATTGAAGAATGAACATCAAATGAAAATATGAGCGATTAAGAACTTGATGATTTGGTCCTTCTTGTCAAAAAATGGAGCGATTTTTGCAATAATTGAAAATTCCAAAAGAAAAAGGAAAAGGGGGAAGAAATGAGCAAAAAGATCATTTGTTATGATTTTGATAAGTCGGATCACAAGAGAACCGAATGTCCCAACAAAAAGAAAAATTTCAAGAAACAGCCACTCCAAGCCTCATGGGATGAGAGCGATGACGAACAACAAAATGGAAATGATAATGAAGTGGCAAATATGTTCTTTATGGCAATCGAAGATGAGGTATGTTCTTATGATGAACTTTCAAATTCATATGATGAAATGCTTGAAAAATTTTAAAAACTTGCTTTGAATCATGCTATCCTTAAAAAGAAAAATTCTATTTTAAAAGAAGAGATTAAGAAGATTTCGGAAAAACAAAAAGAAAATATTGATCAAAATCTCTTAAAAGAAAACATTTCTTTGAAAGAGAAAATTAATGACTTAACAAACATTATTTATAAATTTACCGAAGGTAAGAAAAATTTTGATTTGATACTTGGTAGTCAAAAGTGTGTTTTTAATAAAGGGGAAATTGGATATAAGCCCTCTCTAAAACAAAAATCACTCAAAAATATGTTTATTAAGGCTACAAATACTTCTTGTAATTTTTGTAATAAAAGTGGACGTGTAGCCTTCAATTGTTTAATTAAAAAGAAATTTTTCTTTGAAACAAATACAGGTGGATAAAAGAATCCGCAAAAACTAACTACCAAGGACCCAAGTTTAAATGAGTACCAAAAATCAAAACCTAAATTGTCTTTGTAGGTACCAAAGAAACCAAAACGCAAATGGTTCTTGGATAGTAGATGTTCAAAGCATATGACTGGAGACCGATCATTGTTATCAAACTTCCAAGAGAAGGATGGAGACCATGTGACTTTTGGAGATAACGCCAAAGGTAAAATAATAGGCCTTGGAAACATTGGTAACCACTATCCCCCCTCTATTGAAAATATTTTTCTTGTTGATAATCTTAAACATAATTTACTAAGTATTAGTCAATTATGTGACAAAAGTTATAACATAAAATTTGATTCTTCAAATGCCTTATTAAGGACACTACATCTAAAAATGTGTTTTTATAGGAAGCCGAAGTAAAAATGTTTATATTATAAATATTGAATTGGAAAATAATGAAAAATATTTACTTTGCTTGAAAGAGGAATCATGGTTATGACATAGAAGACTTGGACGTGTAAACATGGATATTTTTTCAAAAATTTTCAAAAATTGTTTTGTAAAAGGTTTACCAAATTTGAAATTTAAAAAAGATAAAATTTGTGATACTTGTCAATTTGGAAAACAAGTAAAAAGCTCTTTCAAACCAAAACTTTTCACTTCAACTACAAAACCTTTACAACTTCTTCATATGGATCTTTTTGGACCTTTTAGGACTGCTAGCTTAGGAGGTAAACATTATGCTGTTATTGTCGATAATTTTTCAAGATTTACTTGTGTTATATTTTTAAGCTTAAAAGAAGAAGTTTTGAAAACTTTTAAACATTTTTGTAAAAAAGTTGAAAATGAAAAAGGCTATTCTATTTCAACTATTAGAAGTGACCATGGTGAAGAATTTGATAATGTTGGGTTTGATGATTTTTGTAAAGAACATGGATATGAACATAATTTTTCGGCTCCTAAAACACCTCAACAAAATGGTGTAATAGAAAGGAAGAATCGTACATTACAAGAAATGACTCGAACTATGTTAAATAAAAATAACTTGCTTAAATATTTTTGGGCCGAAGCCGTTAATACCGCTTGCTACATTATCAATAGAGTGTTAATAAGTAAAAGGAAAACTAAAACTCCTTACGAACTTTGGAAATATAGAATTCCAAATATTAGTTATTTCAAAGTTTTTGGATGTAAATGTTTTATTTTGAATACAAAAGACAATTTGGGGAAATTCGACTCCAAGTCCGATATTGGAATTTTCTTAGGATATTCACCGACTAGCAAAACATATAGAGTTTTTAACAAACGAACTCTAGTCGTTGAAGAATCCATGCATATTACTTTTGATGAAACTAACTCATTTAATCGAGAGAAATGTAGTGATGACGATGTAAGTTTGGAAGCTCCTTTTGAACAAATGAAAATTCAAGACCAAAATAAGGAGGCACCAAATGGAGACATAGAAAAGTCAAATGCTCAAGAAAATAAAGAAAGACAAACCGGAGAAAAAGGTGATCACTCGTTACCAAAAGAATGGAGGTTTGTTCCATCTCATCCCAAAGAGCTAATAATTGGCGATCCATCAAAATGTATCACTACTAGAACCTCTTATAAAAATTATTTTGGTAGTTGTGCATTTATTTCTCAAATTGAACCTAAGAATTTCAAAGAAGCCGAGTTTGATGAGTTTTGGATTCTAGCAATGCAAGAAGAATTAAATCAATTTGAAAGAAACCTTGTTTGAGACTTAGTCACTAGACCAAAAAATCAAACCGTTATTGGAACAAAATGGGTTTTTAGAAACAAAAGAGATAAAAATGGAATAATTGTATATAACAAGGCTAGATTAGTAGTCCAAGGTTACAATCAAGAAGAAGGTATCGACTTTGAAGAAACATTTACACCCGTAGCAAGATTAGAATTCATTCAGATGCTTCTTGCATTTACATGTTACAAAGTTTTTACACTTTATCAAATGGATGTTAAAAGTACATTTTTAAATGGTTTCATTCAAGAAGAAGTTTTTGTTGAGCAACCTTCTGATTTTAAAGATCACAAGTATTCGGATCATGTATTTAAACTTAGAAAAGCTCTTTACGGTTTGAAACAAGCTCCTAGAATTTGGTAAGAAAGGTTGAGCAAATTTATTCTCTCAAATGGTTTCTCGATTAGAAAAACGGATACTACAGTTTTTATAAAAACTCATAAAGAGGATATGCTCATTGTTCCAATTTATGTTGACGATATTATCTTTGGCGCTACAAATATTCATCTTTGTGAAGAATTTTCAAATTGCATGAGTAAAGAATTTGAAATGAGCATGATGGGTGAGTTAAAAAAATTTCTTGGCCTTCAAATTAAACAAATGAAAGAAGAAATTTTCATAAATCAAAATAAATACATATTAGACATGCTTAAGAAATTTGACATGCATGATATCAAGCTTTTGAACACACCAACGAGCACATCTCTAAAGCTTGATAAGGATGAGCAAGGTACATTTGTGGACGTCACAAAATATCGAGGTATGATCGGATCCCTTCTTTATTTAACGGCTAGTAGGCCCAATATTATGTTTAGTATTTGCCTATATGCTCGTTTTCAATCTAATCCTAAAGAATCACACTTAAAGGCTGTAAAAAGAATTTTTCGTTATCTAAGTGGCACGAGAACTTTAGAACTTTTGTATCCAAAAGGCACTCATATTGACTTAATTAATTATTCGGATGCCGATTGGGCCAGATGTAATGTTGATCGTAAAAGCACTAGCGAAAATTGTCATTTTCTAGGCTTTGCACTTGTGTCTTGGTTAAATAAGAAACAAAATTTCGTTGCACTATCCACCGCCGAGGCAGAATATATCTCGACCGCTAGTTGTTGTGCACAAACACTTTGAATGAAACAAACTTTATGTTATTATCATTTGACTTACGATCATATACCTATTTTATGTGATAATACTAGTGCCATAAATTTGCCTAAAAATCCCGTTTTACATTCACGAACTAAGCATATTGAGATTCGACATCATTTTCTTCGTGATCATACCCATAAAGGAGATATTGAATTAGAATTTATAAAGACCAATTGGCTGATATTTTTACAAAATATCTAGCGCCTGACCGATTTTCTTATATTCAAAGAGGTTTAGGTATTCTTGACGAAAATGAAGTGAATTAAGCATTAAATCATTTTTTGCATGCCTTTTTTTTTTTTTAATATCTCAATTCTATTCAAATAAAAAAAGGGGTTTCAGACGAGTTTATCTGACGCGTTCGATACATACTGGGCAACTATAACGGACGCGTCCGCTAAATCACCCGGTTCAACAAAATTTTTTTTTCTACCATACCGAACGATCCGACACATCGTAATGGATGTCCGATATACTGAAATTTCAGATTTTTAAAAACGCGACAGGGTCTTTTTCTTCCCATTTTCCCACCTTCCCCGTTTTCCTTCGAACTCTCCTCCACACTTCACTCAAATTCCTTCTTCCACTCCTCTAATTTGTTACAAATTAACATAAAATCCATTAACCCACATCATCTACTTCATCTCTCCCTCGCAGATTTGAATTTGTTTTCCAAATTTCTCATTTTCCCAAATTTGTGCCCTAACTCTCGATTTTCTACATTTTGCTTCAATTCAAACAATGCCGAGAACAAAGAAAGCTGGAAAAAGGGCAAAAACTATGGAACATCGGCCTCCAACACTCTCCTCCGATGAAAAAACAGATTTCGAACCCGAAGAGGCGGTGAACCCATTTGAAAAATCTTCCATTCTACTAGGTAAAAATGTTTATTTTCAGTTTTTTCTGTTGAAGCATCTGCTTTTCACATTCAAAAATTCTTTGAAAATATGGGATGGATTTTAGTATGTTCGTTGGAAGAAAATGCTTATCCTCAACTCATGAAAACTTTTTACACAAAAATGGTTATTACACCACGTTTCGATAGTATCTCTTGTCTAATTAAAAATGTAAGGATCACCGTTACTAAAGCTCTTATTCGAAAAATTCTTAGGCTTGAACCATGTGATACGCAAATTTTTGTTCATAAAGCTCACCCGACCTTAGAAGGTTATAACGCAAGTAACGCATGTTGTCATGTGACGGGGAAAGATTTTGAAAACATCACAAAAATTAGTGTTAATCAATTCATTTTACCTTGCAAAGTATTGCAAAATATCTTCGCAAATATTATCTTACCTAGAAAAGGGCATCGAGATGAGGTTAATTATTTTGATTTGTTCATTCTCGATTCATTTCTAGTTGGCCGAAAGTTAGATTTCCCAACAATTGCTTTAGGTCTTATGAAACTTATCCATACTTCTCGTTATTCCAAAGCTTTGCCCTATGGTAGGCTTTTAACAAAAATTTTCAAACACTTCAATGTCTCTCTTGAGGGTGAAGCCGTCATCAAACCTTGTCCCACCGATACAATCAATATTCAAACCCTCAAGCATATGCAAATCTTTAAAACTCAAGGATAATGGGTGGCTTACACTAAAGGGTTCGACCCTGTCTCGGGTCCTTCCACATTACCGTTTGAGGATGAAGAAGAAGCCGAAGAAGACGTTCCATTACTCTCACATCCACCGCCAATTAGTACCTCTTCATCTTCTTCTCGAGGATTCACTTTTACCGAGGATCAGTATAATTTACTCACCGGGCGTCTTGACTCTCTCACGACTTCGGTTGATGGGCTTAGTGGTGTTCTTCAGAATGTCCAGTCACAACAGGCCGTGATCCAGGCTCGACAGGATGCCATTCTTGCACAGCAGGCTGAAATGCAAGCTCAGCAGAATGCGTTCCATGCTCACTTTTACGCACGTTTTCCTCCACCACCTCCTCCAGAGCCTTAGCTTTTAGTTTTATCATTTATCTTATGCATCTTTTTTTTGTGTACTCCCGAATTCGTTATGACTTTATCTTTTGGCATTTTGGTTATGATATTATGAACTTATGTCACTTCGCTTGTTTGTCAATTTTTTTGATTATGCCAAAAGGGGGAAAATTATGAGATGATATACATGAATAATATGCATGATTTATTATGAAATGATATACATTAATAGTATGCATGATTTATTATGATATGAATGAGACGATATGCATGATAGGAATGCGTAAATAAGGGAGAATACATGTATAAAAGATAGGGGGAATTATTTCGTTACTTATTAATCTCCATCATCTCCTGTTTGTCATAATCAAAAAGGGGGAAATTGTTGACCTATGGTTGACTTCTTGTTTTGATTATAACAAACAAATTTTATTTAACAATTGTATTTGAGTGATTATAGAAGTTTATGACAAGCGTGACCAAAAGGATGCTTTAGGAGCTCTCGCAAAATTGGACAAAGTAAAAATCAAGCTACACATCAAGACAACGATTACTTCATCAAGTCAAACAAAGAAGAAATTAGAAGGAAATGAATTTAGACACCTTCATTTCAAATGTTAAGGTGAAACACTTTATTATTTGGCATATACGTCATTTGAAACTCAAGAAACGTTTCTTCGCACGACAAACACGATTTTTGCATAAAGAAAATCATGAACCTATTATATACTTTAAGAAATATCAAAAAGTCCGTAAAACATATTAGAAACATCCTTCATGAATTTACATCTTGTTATATTATTTAAAGAAGGAAAATTTCCAAACACTTGCTGATCTAGAGGACGCATCCGATAGGTCTAGCGGACGAGTTCGGTAATTCTAGCGGATGTCCGGTATGACAAGTTTGTCCAACGATCAAGAAATCGAACGTTCTGACTTCTCAGCAAAAAAGGATACTTGACTGTCAGTAAGCTAGCTGACGTCTGGTATCCTCATCTGGTAGAACAAAACTTTTGACCGTTTTGCTACTATAAATACAGATTATTTTGCATTCAATGCAAGACTTTCACCAACATTTAAAGTGAGATATTACTAATCTATCTACTCAATCATCTTTATATACTTCTATTTCTTCAACTTATTTATATCAAAGAAACATTTGATTGATTTAACGTTTGGAAATCATTTTTATGAAAGTGTTTTTCTTATCTAACACTTGAACTTCAATCATTGCTATCTACTAAAGTGTTAGCCATCTTCTCTTGTTGTATTGAACTTCAATTATATCATTTATTGCAAGAGAAGTCTTCACTTGTATACTCCCCATTTTTCAAATTTGTGGGTCGAGTTGAAGTCCCGAAAATTTCAACATTGTAAAAAAACGGTGCTCCTTGCTTGTAAGTCATCGAAAACATTGTAAGAAGGTTGGATTGTACCATAAGTCAATCAATATAGTGAAAAAGGTCTTGTTCGTAACGGAGAACTTGATAACGGGGGACGTAGATCGTGATTGGATCGAATCTCCTTATTACATTGCTTGCACTCTCTTTTCGTTTCCTCTTATTACTTTTGTGTTATCTTGTTTATTCATAGTTATTTACTTAAATTTGCGTTTATTTTCGAAAAAGTTTCAAATAACCAATTCATCCCCTTCTTAGTTAGTTGTTCTTGGGCTTTCATATATCACCCAATGATAATATATACACAATTTTCATTTCCACCCTTTCGAATAAAATATGCCTTAAACTCTGATGATTGATAAGTATTGATATTTCTCGCAATGTGATAATATAATCCCAATATAACCAACTCCACATCATGGTTTAATCATGTCTCTTCAACAATCTATCATAAAATTCATAATTCATCATTTCACTTCAGAGCACTTTTTAAACTTTAACATAATTCATTATCATAAATCAAATCCTCATCAACTTTTGATACAAAATTATTTGTTTCCTCGAAATTTAATCTGATAGCAACACTTTTTACATCCTTAAATCTACATAACATTGGTGCTCTTTCTTTCTATGAAGAGGAAATAATAATATTTAATCATGAAAATATATACTCTTATTCCATAAATGGATAGTTGATATATCTTCACTGCATAATCCTTCTTGTATATCGAATAAATACCTTTAATTAAGATTATAACTCAAAGATACCGTTCTACCATTGAATAAAATTTACATGAGGATCGTCTTAGACTTTAAGCTATCCAACATATCATCCGTATGTTCCATAATGTGTAGATTATGAGAAGAATGGAATATTTTATTCATGAAATCTAAAAATACAATCGAAAATAACTCAAAATTTACATCACTAAAACTTCATTAAATTCACCTTAACTTCAAAATTTGGCTTCAAATTGTATATAAGATAACATAATAATCCAACAGATGGTCTTGGCAAAGCCAATTAACTTAATAACCTAAATACATAATCTTTTTATTTCGCTATAGGACAACCATAACACTCATTTACTTATTATTCACTATATCATGTTATGATTATGTAACCTTGTTATTTATTGTCATATCGTAAGATCTAAAACATTTAATTATGTCAATTTTCCTTAATATCACAAGATAATGACCTTTATATTTATCACGTGAACATTTCACACATTAATATACCGCATGTTAATTTCCCAATCCCAATAAATTTCAACTTTACCGTTCTCTAATTTTATTTATTTATTTTTTCACATAAACATACTTAAATGTACATATCCATTTAATTCTATTTTTAAAGCAATAAATTGCCCCATAATAAATAATCATTATGAAGTTCATCCCTATTATTCTCACATTCCTTATAATCAAACAACTCATAAATAATCGAAATAATTGGAATTACAGTTGATTTCCTCGATGCCTAAAGTACACAATAACATATTGTTATCTACCAATCAACAAATCATCATTTTATCTTCCACGATTTCTTATCATACAGCATAAATATACACCTTTATGATTTCTATTATCATCCCATATAAGTGGCCACAAATCACTACAAAATTTTGATAACACTAATGACCATTTGGCTTCAAAATAATTAAAATTCCACGCTGGTTGTAAAATCTATAACTTCGAATGTACTGCAAAATCATCAAAACCTGTTCAAATCTTAATAGGTTACATACGCACTAGTTCCAACCCAACAACTAATAACATTTGCAACCATCAGATCATTGCAACTACCATACTTACATACTAGTCTTTTATAAATCTGTTAAAAATATTTTTATATCATTTTTGGTTCCATACATTCAAGCTAGAGAGCTTGTGATTTCTGCTACCACGACATGTGATCAAATCCACTGAATATGTATGATATACTAATGCATGAACCATAAAAATTTTCAAAACCATGCTCTGATACCACTTTAACACGACCCGTCCCGAATCACCCTAGTGGACCCAAAACGTGACGTGTGTCGATGACAGATGCTGACTAGATGTCAAATCTATCACCAAGGCTGATTATGAGTTAATTTAAAAAAAAATGCAATAAAATCAAATGCTTATATAAAACATAATGCGATGAGCCCAAAATATTTACTTCGTGCTTCATCAATATGAATTATAATATTCAACATGTCGTGTAGCTCTTATTTCGAAATCATTAGGCTCTTCCAACTAAAAAGAATCAATTTCCACCTGTAGGAAAAATCGTTGGAAAATATATGAGTTCATAGCTCAGTGAGTGGAGAAATTCGAAAATAATTATACTTTTTCATTTTTACCTTTTTATCGAAAATCGAGTTCATATCATTGATAACTCGCAAGATAACATCATATAATTATAGCCAAAACGTGAGACATTAACATAACGTGATAAAATATCATCTCAAGTCATGATATAAACATAAGGTGGTAATCATGATATAATTTCATCACATCAAATGTATTAGAAAATCCACAAAAAATGTACCCTCTAACTAAAATCTGTAATCCACCCCTCAGGCTAAGAACTTTCGCCACGGGCCTTTGACCCCTCCGTGAACGGAAGCGGGTCTCAAGACCTCTAATAATCAATTCTAGAATACAACCAATGCCTCTCAATGAACTATATAAACATGGTCACGACCCCTTCAATCCCAGTCGACCCCTCAGTGTAGTATAGAATATGGTCATGGCCCCTCTGTGAACTAGAAGAAGTATATAATCACGAGTACTTTTCTGGTTTATCTCAATATCACGTCTCACGTACTAAACAAATCTCAATATCACATGTCTCATATATCAAGTCACAAATGTACAATAAATAATCCTTGAAATTTCACATGTATCATAATAAAAGAGATTTTCATGATAATCATGTAATTCGAACATTTAATTGCATATAATTGTACATATTTTAACAATATACTTAATTTATAAATATTTTAAAAATATTTATATTTTTCCACTCACAGTACTATGTTTGCGAAATCAAACCGGTTGGTAAGCTGTTCTGATATCAATATTGTCGCATGAAATACGATATAATTTTTAAATAATCAATTAATTATTTTAAATAATTTCAATAATTAAATAGGCGATACCCAAACTTAATCATTTCACGTTTGGACAATTTCTACAGTCTCTTTAATAACTAAATCTAATTTTTCTTTCATCTTACTCAATTTCATAGTTTATTACACCTATCCCCTTCAATAAAATTGAATTTAATCTAACAACTATAAAATCAAACATAACTTGATAATAAGTAACTTTTATTTGCCTTTCAAAATTGAGAAATTCAAGCCTAATAATGTAGACCACTTATTTTTTAACAACATAAGCAAACTTTCCTTTTTTTTCTTCTTCTTCTCCTTATTTTTTTCTTCTTTTTCCTTTCTCTTTTCTCTTCCTCTTTTCTCTCTGCCTCATTTCTTTCCAGTAGTGTTTGTGTATGTTTTGTGTGAATAATGGATTTTTATTTGTTTTGTAATGGTTTTGGATTGGATTGATATGTTTTGGATTGGATTGATATCAATCCAATCCTCCACCGCCTTAATCTTTTTCTTTTGTCTCATTTTTTTTTGTTTTATATAATAGTATGACATATTGACTTTTCATTTTGTTTTTTTTTTCTTTTTTTTTTCCTTCTAAGTTAAGCTAGTATAGGATAGAAGTCTAAAATGCGTTAAAACGTGAAAAGCCAGGAAGCACCGTCACTCAATTCTCTTTTCTTCTATATGTTTTTTATTATGAATTTGATTATGTCTCTTTTATCTATCATGAACTAATCTTCTCGCCCAGGGTTTAATGTAATCAACACTTAAAACTATGTTTTGATTTTAAATAGTTATTTCATTGAGATTTTTCGTTACGTTTATTTGTGTTGTTTGAATTTAATATTCCCAATTATCTGGTCATTGGTTAAATGATTTGATTGTTTTAATTTGAAAACTCGAGGGAGGGAACCTTAGACTTGATCGTAGAATAACATAATCTAGGTTTTATAGGTTTCGGGAGAAATTATAAACCTTTTGGAGCGATTTCACGTAAGAACATTAAAACTTGATAATTCCTAAACTTTTAATTCGAAATAGAGATATTGGAATTGAATTCTAAGAATAACTTTTATTCGGCGCTTGAGAGAATGTGTATAATTACATTAAGGTTCTTGCCTATAAATTTGAAAAAATAATAATAATAATAATTAGAGATAACTATATAATTGAAAAACATAGTCAATGTTTAGATGCAATAATAACCCTAGACTTTTCTTATAGGGATTTGCTATAGAACCCCTCATAATAGAGGGCCCACAATTTTTTATTGGACGTGGGCCCCTTATTGTAAGGGGCTGGACATCGAAGTGTCAACCTCGATGTACAGGTGGCAAAACCCTTTCTTATATTTACGAGTCCTTAAAACTTGCATAAAATTGTTGAATATGTCAAAACATTCAAGTAGATTTAGATAAAGATATTGATTATAAAATCAATTGTCTAGATAAAATAAGTGCTATATTATTATAGTACTTAGGGAGAATTCAAATTTTAATCCTTGTAAGTTGAACATAATAACTAAACGGAATTGTTGTATAGAAAACTCCTAATAGTGGTGCAAATATGATGTTTTGAAAAAAAAAAAAAAAATGGTTACGACAATGATAATGGTGATGGGTGTTGGTGATGTACAACCATGGCATGTCTATGTAGACTGGCAGGGTTTGTATAGAGGACACATAGAAGGATGTAACAATATTTTATTTCAAATTTTATTTTATTTTCAATCAAAGAGTTGATCGAGACAACTTTTAAGTAAAAAAGAAAAGGGAAAATTTCATTGTTGATCATCCAACACTTTAATTGAATTGCGAATTGGTCATCAGTCTACAAAATGGAGCAAGTTGATACTCAAAGTTTCAATTTCATTGCACCATTAGTCCCAATAAATAAATTTCATTCAAAAATTTGTTAAAAAGGCATGTACCAGTACGAGGAAACAGATGCACGGTTATGGTGGTAATTGGTAAAGAAACACGAAAGTATTACTTAAAAATATAGGGAGGAGGGGGAAAAAAAAAAAGAAGGAAGAAGAACTCAAAATGTTTTCTTCAAACACGTCAACCCGATGCCCTCAAGTTATGCCAACAAACCCAACAACAACACCTATCCATCTTTAAATATGGAAGAATTATCTTCTTAATAAAAAAATGGTCATTTTAGTGGAATATTGGATAAAAATCATCTGCGATGCACGTTGCATGGTATCCATGCTTACATTTTCACCAACTTCCATCTCATCCTAAACTTACATTTATTTTGTCATCCTTAATAATAATAAAAAATGAGTTGTACAAGTAAATAAATTTCTTAAAAAGTTTTAAATCTTTACCTTTTTCCCCAACAACGCAATGTTGGACAAGCTTTAGTGAAATTGAGCATGAGTCGATATTTAGTAGCTTGCATCCTATGATTTTTTATCTTGGTAAATTGATTACGAAACACAATTTCATGAAGTGGGTAACCCCCAAAATGGGTTGACACTTTTTTGGTTATCTAATGTCTCGAAATCTCAAACTAATTTCTACTATCTAAATTTTTAGCTACTTAAGTTGTTAATTTTCTTTACTTTTCAACAAATAGGGACTTCTTGTGAACCTATTTTGGAATATATGGACGAACTTATCATCTCATAAGTTTAACACCCAACTTGAACACAGTCATAAAGTTAGAAACCAGCAATGCAGTTTTTGTTGAAAGAAAATTTTATCTCGACCAGTACACTGAAATTTCTTTTTCAGAAAGATTCTCGTCTCATAGCTCTCTCCATTTCGTATTTCCGTTTCTTTCATATTATGGAGTCAGCGGCTCCTGGTTCATCACAATAATCTCTCTCTCCCTCAGATTTTAGCTTCTCATCATCGTCGTCGGCATCATCATCTTCCCTAGAGTTCGGTTCATCACAATCATCATTTACTCACAATCTAGATCGATGATTAAGATCAAGATTCTGTGATGTCCGAAAAGGATTCTGAGAATGAACAACAAGTAGAAGCAGATCAAGAAGAGGTAGTGATCATCAAGAATTACAAGAGAATGATCAAAAAGGAGATGGTGATGATGAACAAGAATCAGAAGAGAATGATGAAGAAGATGGCTATTATCATCAGGAAGAAGAAGAAGACAATGATCAAGAAGGAGATGCTACGTGCTGATCGTCAAGAATCAGAAGAGAATGGTAATGAAGAAGATGGCGATGATCATCAGGAAGAAGAGGAAGATAATGATCAACAAGAAGATGAAGATGGTGAAGATTAGCAGGAAGAAGAAGAGAATGATCAAGATGATCATCTGGAAGAAGAAGAAGAAAAAGAAAAAGAGGTTAGTGCTCTAACTCTACCTGCAGAAGAGAATAGCCCACGTTCTAGCCACAAAAGGGGAAGATTCCTCCGGAGAACAAGAACAATATCAAGAAGAAAAAGAACAGCAAGTAGATGAATTTGGTAATGCAGATCAAAACTCTCATGCTGATTTCACTCCATAACAAGGAGGAAGAGGAGGTGGTAAAGAATAAGAGTAAGATCGAGTTAACTAGGAAAAATGAAATGCCCCAAAGTGGAAGAAAAACAATTCGATACAAACAATCTCACTCGCTCCTGTAGAGGGGAAGGGCCGGGACTCAAGTGGGGTTGGAGAGAATTCAATGTTAATATCAGAATTTAGGTTTCAGAAATCCGATTTTAGGGTTCATAAATGGGGCCCTGGATAATTGTAAATATTACATTCATAAATTCATTCGTTCAGATTCAGCCGGTTTTGTAATTCCAGGAAATGGATTTCAGAATTCAGACTTTAAGGTTTAGTTTGTGTTCATATACAGGACAACGGAATTGTGAATTCATAGTTAGGAATTAGGTCTAGCATTCATAGAGTTCCGTTTGGGTTTGATTTTTCATTCCAAAAAATAAATTTTTTGGCCGTTACTTTTTCAGTAAGCCATAATTTGTTACTTCTTCATCCACAGATAGGACTCATTTTTCACTCTAACAGTCAAAAAATCAATTCTCATAATCAATATCGAACAGACCCAAATATTCAACATATTTCCTTAAAAATACAACTATCTCACTTTTAATTAAAAATAAGAAGAAAACAAAATAAAATAAAAACATAAAATATACTCGGATTATTAGATCACGTTGAGATGCATTCCACGTGTATTTTCAATTAAAATTGTAAATCTTAAGCGATATACGGAGGAAACAAGTCACAACATTGAGTGCTTGATTCAAATATTTTAATACTCGAAATCATTCATTACACTTAGGTATGTCATAAAATCATTTGAATCCTGTAATTATTGGAATTGAACTTGAATATCATGTGAACTCATTTTGGGTCTGTTTGGGATGGATTTTTTCTCTCAAAAATTTGATTTTTTGACCGTTATTTCACTATTTCAGTCGTCATATTTGACTTCTTCTTTCACAAGTGGACCCCATTTTTTTATTACTTTTAATAGTTTCTTTAAAAAGGGGGGGGGGGGTTCTTTGTGAGAAGTGAGATCTTAAATACGGAAAAAGTTAAGGACCTAAGACATAATTATCCAAACATTTGGATCACGTCTGCAATTTTCTTAAAGTTGACACTACACGTGCATACACAAACAAGCAGTAAAGCATAAAAAATCAAAAAAATAAACTTGGAACAATGGCGGACGATAACACAACCAACAGCATCGGAGAAATCAAAGAAGAAACCCCTTTAATATCGACCCAGACCCTAGACCCGAGTCCGTTAAGAACTCGATCTGTAAGCACGAAGGTGCTCGAGGCGGAGGTGCACGTATATCGGCAAGGGAAGGGCCCGATCGAGGTGTTTAAGACTGACCTCGGGCGAGTGGGACCAGGATTAGCTGGAGATCCGAGATATTCTCAACAAATATGGGTTCAAGATGGCTTACGCCTTCAATCCCGGGTCGGGCTGAGGCATGCCCATCCGGTTCAGCCCCCGTAATGGCTGATCTTTGTGAGAAGTGAGATCTTAAATACGAAAAAAGTTAAGGACCTAAGACATAATTATTGAAACATTTGGATCATGTCTGCAATTTTCTTAAAGTTGACACTATACGTGCATACACAAACAGGCTAGCATAAAAAATCAGAAAAATAAACCTGGAACAATGGCGGACGATACCACAACCAACAGCATCGGAGAAATCGAAGAAGAAACCCCTTTAATATCGACCCAGACCCCAGACCCGAGTCCGTTAAGAACTCGATCTGTAAGCACGAAGGTGCCCGAGGCGGAGGTGCACGTATATCGGCAAGGGAAGGGCCCGATCGAGGTGTTTAAGACTGACCTCGGCGGGTGGGACCAGGATCAGCTGGAGATCCGAGATATTCTCAACAAATATGGGTTCAAGATGGCTTACGCGTTCAATCCTGGGTCGGGCCGAGGCATGCCCATCCGGTTCAACCCCCGTAATGGCCGATCCTTGATCACTTACAGTGACGGTGCGGTTGTTCACATTGACGGCGAGCCCAAGGTCAAACATCAAAACTTGAATATATGCTTGCACTAATTTGTATATATAGGTGAAATTTTTCATTATTTTTCTGGAAAAGGCAATTAGGAAAGCCGAAATGAATTTGCAATGAAATAATGATTTGAATAATTGTGTCTAATAATGAGAACTTGAGAAAATAATTGAAATCAAAATTTCAATTCTGAGGCTCAATTTAGTCTACAGGAGAAATTAATCGGACCATAGAAGGTTTAAGGTTTTTATTTGGAATTTACAACTTAATGTTTTTCTTTATGAGAGTAATCAGTATACAGCGTGTTAAAGCCATATTATAACTTAAGGTTTCTCATTAATTACGTCTGATAAGGTGAAAAATAGGAAAGAAGGAAAGACCATTTATCATATTATTACCTCTGGTAACCTTGTTTTTGTAGATTGGTGTTACGAATGTGATTAAATTGCATTACCTGCTAGATTCTTCCCTTTCTTCAATTTCAATTTTTTCTACGTCCCAGTTTTCTTCTAGAATTTAATGCCTTTTCTTTGCATAAACCTAACATACCTTTATTTCACCTTATTTGAGTTTCCAATTGTTTGCAATACGCATTCCCGGTGATAGAGATGTACAGGGGCGGATCCATGATTTTCAATAAGGGGACTGAAACTTAAGAAAGTTAATGCAGTAAAATTTTTGGTAAATGGACACACAAAAACTAGGCACAATTATTTGGTATGAAAATTGAAGAAAAATATATATATGTTTTCACTAGATGGAGCCACTGAATAATCATTTAGGCATCGGATCATATAAACAGAAAAATATTAAACACCAATAGTATAACACGTCACCACTTATTTAACGGGTAATGCACATTGGTCTCAAGATTTGCACATTCCAATATTATTTTGTACTTTATTCTTTTTCAAATGAAATTCACATTTTACATTTTACATTTTTCTACATCTCACCATATAAATTCAAGATTTATTCTTTAAAAATTATATGAATTACCATAACATGTTCAGCTCAGAAATTTCAAGTGAGGAGTGGGATATGATATATAAAGAATATATATAAGTCCAGTTTTCTACATTTTATAATTCAAAACCAGCAAAATGTGAAATCCAACAGAAAAAAATACATAACATGACTAGATTAACAATGGATTTTTCATGTCAAATGCATAATCACCAGAGCCCGTATTGGATTAAACAAATCAAGCAGTGAGATGAAACTCTTTCGACGAGTGTGGGAAGATTGAGGGCAAATTTACCATTCTGTGCAGCATGTTTTGCTCTGGAACTGGGACGAAAATGCCCTTTTTCTTGAAATGCTTGGTTTCAATTTAGCGACCGTAGCAATACCCATTTCCTCAATAAAACCCAAAAATTTCAGCCTGTGAAATTTTCAAAATTCCCAAGGAATGGTGAGACAACCTAGATCCTTAACGATTCGAGTATTACTAAAATTTAAATTAAACTTAAATAAAATGCTTGAAATGAACATAAATTAAATAAAATTTGACATAACTTCGTAAAAATTGTTTTGAACATCTCACGCGGCATTCATCTTCGCATCAACCACCTTGAACCATTAATTTTCTAAAAAAGGAAAAAAGGAATATAATGTGAGATAAAATCTCAATAAGTGTGCATGAGTAAATTTTGTTCTTATACATGCATTTTATGGAAAATTTCATACTTGCATAGAGAGACACGAAAATTGGACCTAACTTAGAGACCCTTGAGCCGTGTGTAGGGTTATGTGATTGTGTAAGTATACAATTATATTTAATATGAAAATGACAAGAGAGAGTAAAGGTGGAGAGACAATCTGATAGAGATGGAGAGGGAGGGTGTAACGTTGATGAGGGCAATCTAGTGTTGGGTTTATCTCCTATTTATAGTGTAAATTTTTGGACCATGTGTAGAAAGGTGAAAGGAAATGTCTAGATGTTAGGCACCGACAATGCATAAATGATGCATTGTCTTGAAAGTTGTCAAATCAATACCCATAATCATGTGGTCAAATTAATTAACTTGCTTAAAATGTGTGAATAATGCATGTGGTTAAATAAATCATTTTTAATCATGACTAGTTGGTATATTTACATATATTTTACACATGATTTCATCTAACTTCCAAATTTAACTTTCGCTTAGGTCCTCAAACTATTTGCTAGTTACCAATACGGTCATTTGACTAGGACAATAATTAATGTCATTAGACTTTAATAATAGCGCACTAAGTCCTAATTTTAAATCTAACAACTAGTAATATAAATTCAAGACGTTACAAATGGCTCCGTCCTTGGGTAATTGAATTAAAATTAGTATGAACTGGGTAAAGATTTATACATATTAAAACTGAAAATCAATATCCAATTTAGCTAAATTTTACTGGATAAAAAGTCTAAATAACATATTCCATATAAATCTAACTCAGAGAAAAAGCTTACAGCCTACCTTGAAACAATGGAGAAGTAGATTCCTTGAAATTGAGCTTATCTCAAAAATTTGAGGACTGATTCAGTGTGTCTGGTTCCAACCACTATGAAAGAAACAGGGAGTAGAGATTATGAGAGAGCGTAAGAGAGATTTTTTAGGGTTTGAGCTGAGTTTTTATTGTTGGGCTTGGGTTACTGTTAATTTGAACATGGGCTGTTGTTGGTACAGAGATGGGTAATGAAAAATAAATAATAAAAACATAGATAACTCATGGACCTGGACTGAGGCTTGGACGGGCTGTAGCACAGGCCAGCCGGTGCCTAGATATGCCTCTGGAGATGTATCCCTTCAATATTTTCAAGAGAACTTCATCAAACTTTAATTTCACATAAACTAAAATTACAAGCTGTCATTCTGTTCTAAGTATGATGAGCTGTTATCCTTCAAGAAAAAGGAGAAATCCCATAGAAGGTTTATACTGTTGCTATATTTTTCTTAGAAGAGCTGTTAGGTTAGTGCAATGCATAATAGCTTCTTAGTGTATGTTTGGCGTGCTTTTCCTTTATGTAGAAGAGCTTCCTCGGAAAGCTATTTTAATTTTTTTTTTTCGGAAACTAATTTCTAAAACAGTTTCCTATTCGAGAAGTGTTTTTAAAGGACGATTTTCCTAAAAGATCTCTTCAACTAGAAGAAGCACTTTCATAAGATTAGTCAAACGGGTCCAAAAATAGCTTTTGGATCTCAAAAGTCTTGCCAAATTGGCCCTTAATATATGTTTGAATTGTTATTCTAGGTTAAAGGAGCTTTCTGATAGACTCCTATCAACGTGGAAAGACCTAGAAGAATTGAGAAGCTTATTCAGTTAGAGTAGATTTATTTAGGGGCTGGGGTATTTTGGGGAATAACAGTGAGATTAGTTGCCTATAAATGTAATGGGGGAGGGATTGGGGATATTCATGCAGAGAATTAGTTGTTGAGTTAGGGGGAGAAATCTAAACCTCTCGAATGCTTAGAATTATTTTTTCAATTTTTGTAATCTTCCTTTTTTTCAATCAAAAAACTCATTTATTCAACATTTGAACTTGTTCTTTCAAGTGGTATCCTATCAAATTGTATCAAAGCACTATCCTCGAGATGACATCTGGGACATTACTTCTGATGAAGAAAATGAATTAGAAGATCGGGTTAGTAAATTGGAAGTGAAGCTTGAGAAAATGAATTCAGAAATAAGAGAGGGAATAGAAGCCATGAAATCTGAATTTCACCATACCATGACATCAATGTTGGAGAAACTAGAAGCAATGATTTGTAAGTTGGATGGACAGGAGCGAGACAGAGAGGGGAAGGGGATAATAAAGAACTCGCCAGAACCTACCTTAAATGTTGAAACCCCTCCAAAGTATAACGAGATGGGATAATACCATGGATCCGAAAATTTCACTCATTATCAATGAAGCAGGAGAACGAACAGTTGGAAGGAATTGTCATGAGGAGTCCAGGGAAGTAGAAAACTATAGTCGACAACTGGAGTCGCTGGTTTCCCTTGGTAGTAATTCTGTTGGCTGGCTTTTTGGAGAGGAGAGGTTCTTCGACCTGAATCAGATCTCGAATTGGGGAGAAATTAAAGCCGCTATAATTTGTTTCGAACTGGAGGCACTAGCTCGGTATCATGGGGACGGAAGCGGGCAGCCATGGTGGTGGGAGAATGTGGAAGCTCCATGGCCGGCAATCTCAGATGCAATGAAGGACGGGGATGGGCAGGCGCTTCAAGGGAAGGAGAAAGGACCGGCACCTACCTCGTCTAACACCACCTTCAAGTCTGAAATCCTACCCGAACTTGATGAAATTGGAGCTACTATATGTGGCCTAAATAGCAGGGAGTACCGGAAGCCATTTGAAATCGTGGCCGTTCCTTTGCCGTCACTACTGGAGGAGGAATTGGATGGTTATCTTGTCTATGGGCTGAAATCATGGGATGGGGTTGAGGTCATGAATTTGCCTATAGTTGTGAGCCAACATATGGAGTTAGTCCAAAGGCTTGAAGACAAGAATGAAAAAAAGCAGGCCCATTTAAATATTGGCCCATTTAAACCTAAAATTAATGCCTATAATCCAAGCCCACAATTTCATTATTTCCCAACCCACATATCTAACCCAAATCACCGGACGTCTTCCCAAATGAACGCTGCCAATCAAAAAAATTCCATAGTCATTGCAATCCGATTGGTGATGGTGACCAAAGGTCAGGTGGACAAAATGGAGTTTCTAATGATGATGAAACTCCAAGTGCAGATTTGACAAAGTCCCATGTTTATTTCGGCTCGTCGAGTTCGAGAAGTGAACATTTTATAGGTAGGTGCAACTGGCTATGGCGTTGTCGTGGATACTATTCTCTATGATGCTCGGACTAGGGTGCGGGTGTCGGATACGGATACATATCTAGGAATCGGATTTTTCTCATTTTAAAAATTAAGATATGGGGATACAGTTTAAAAAAATCCGAATTTTGGATATCGTTACGGGGATATGTCTTATAATTTTTTTCCTAAAAAAAATGATTCAATTAAAGCAAACAACAAATCATGCCATTTACATAAATAATAAAACCTTTAGAGATAACCCTTAATTTATGGCAGTATAAATTATTGATTTTTAAACCACTTAATTCTTTCATTTCTTTCTTCTTTTTCTTTTTGGAAAAGTACACTTACTGAAGGGCAGCCCAACGAGTTACGGAAATTCCCTCATATCATTAACTTCTTCATTGGGCTCCACCCTTTCTGCAAAATTTTGCAAATGTTGCTGCAATCCTCCATAAATTTCTACATATTTCTATCAAAAGACTCAAAACAAATGGTTGTTGTCGCTACAAATGCAAACCAGAAGCAATACTTCACCGTCCATTGTTTTCTCCCTTTTCTAGCCATGTCTGGTTCAAAACCGAGAATCCGAGACATGTCTCGTGTCGGTATCCGTGTCATGTCATGTTGACACGAGTACTTCGCCATTTTTTAAGAGTCCGAGCATCGTTGACTATTCTTATGATAGTCACTTGATCAAGTGAGTCCATCCATTTCAAAGGGCAAACATGTCCCTTTTCCGTAATGACCGTGGCCGGAGTTTTTGCAGAGGAAATTGTGGGGTTGTATGACGAATTCAACAACTTCCACTTTGAGGACAAGGTGGATTTCGAAGGGCAAGTAATGATAGACTCCTATCAACGTGGAAGGACCTAGAAGAATTGAGAAGCTTAATCGGTTAGAGTAGATTCAGTTAGGGGCTGGGGTATTTTGGGGAATAATAGTAAGATTAGTTGCCTATAAATGTAATGGGGAGGGACTAGGGATATTCATGCGGAGAATTAGTTGTTGAGTTAGGGGGAGAGATCTAAGCCTCTTGAATGCTTAGAATTATTCTTTCAATTTCTGTAATCTTCCTTTTTTTCAGTCAAAAAAGTCATTTATTCAACATTTGAAGTTGTTCTTTCAAGTGGTATCCTATCACTTTCTTGTGTCGTTTATTTTGGAAACTTTTTCTGCGTTATAGTTATTTTAAGTTCTCTGCCATGAATGAACTATGTGCATGAGAATTTACATAATGTTTTTTTGCATGGTAATATTAGCTTACAAGCTTTTTCAGCTGTGCTTACGAGCAATCAAAACTTAGTTTTAAGTTACTTATTTTTCTTGTCCAAAATTCTACTTTCAAATTGCAGGTAGTCTTACATCTGCGAAGTTCGTGCTGCTTGCAATTACCAATAGATAGTCAAATTTAACTTGTTTTGTGCCCACTACTTTCAGGATTCTCTTCTCAAGCCTATTACGAAGATATTGTTAGGCGTAGCCGTAATGACCTTCATGATTATATTGGTTATGAAGGAGACTCCGGAATGGATGAAAAAACTCAACTTCTCGGGAGGTAGCTTCCCTCCATGGATCCTGGCATGTGTGGTAATTGTTTTCACTCGAATGAGGAAGAGAACTAGGAGTTTTCTGGAGAAACATCTTCGATGAGCCTTTAACTCGAATTTATGTAAAACTTTTCCAACTTCTCAAGATTTTAATTTGCTATGATCTTTTTGTTGGTGTAACTCATCAATTACAAGTGAGATTTTATGCTTATCGAATGATTTTGTTGGTGTTTTTGGCTTCCATTGGTGATTTTTGGTCCATGAATCCGAGCTACAATGTGAAATGTTACGTATTTTGTAGGGGGGAAATTGCATATACCCACAACAAAAATAATATTTCCTATTATACTATTTAATGATATGTATAATAATAATAGTATAATACTTTAAAACACAAGAAAAAAATACCAAAAGTACTGATATTCAAATATTCTATTTTAATGATCTGTAACTGAAGTTAAAAAGCTTGCATTATGCCAATTGTAAATTGTGATTCCATGGTATATGCAAAATCAAATTCAATTTGATTATGTCGTTACAATGCTGTGGGAAAGGATTTTATCCAACAATGTCAATTTGCATCTATATCAGAAAATCAAAATCCAATTCACTGCCATGCAATCTTTTATCTTGTTGGTTCATCAAATTTGTTGAAGCTATTCAACTGAGTTATAAAGCTTGTTTGGTAGAGCTTTTAAATCAATTAAATTCAATTTCTTGATCGTTACTTTATCATTCCACCCGTTATTTTTGAATTATTCTTTCACGGATAGGACTCACTTTATTTCTAATAGTTAAAAAATCAATTATCAAATTCCCTATCAAACAAGCACATAATTTCTTACAATTCAAGTAATATGCGATCTATGTTTTAAATTACAGAGAGTATAATTTCGGCATAATGTTGAATATAATTTCAACATTATGTGCCTTGCAATCTTAGATCTTGTTGGCTTGTCCAATTTAGGAGAGCTATTCAACGAAATCATAATTTCTTACAATTCAAGTAATACGCAGTCTTCTTTTTTAATTACATATAATGTAATTTCAGCATAATGTTGAATGTTCTAGTGAGAATCCTCGGTCTTTGATCATGTAAGAGGAGAAGCTATAGAACATGATAAAATAGTTCCCTCTAGGCTTAGGCAGGGTTTGGTTTGGGTTGATTTCGACTCTAATCCCGAACCAAAATCAAATCAGTCAGTTTGGATGAATTTCAACCCAAACAAACACACTCAAACCCTTAAACCGGACCGAACTAGACCATTGGTTCGGTTAGTCGGTTTGGACTTTTAGTCCAAATTAATTTATTTTTTTTTTAAATTGTCTAAGTTTTGGCCCAATTAAGTTACAATAACTAAAATAATTTTATATTACATGGATTATTGATTAGGTTACTAGAGACAGATCAGCAGAAAACTTAAAAATTGTGTTGCCCTTTTATACATTAGCATGACCACCTGAGTGGGAAAAAAACTAAGTATAACATAATGAGCTTAAGAAAGAAAATTCTCAGTAATATTACTCACGGGCAACAAAAATTCTCAGTAATATTATTCATCGGCAACATCATAGATTGGAGGGAATTGTGATATAATTATGAGGTTAGAGTTTATCTTTTGATTTTCTTTGTCTTAAATGGTAAATATATAAGTAGGATTGATTCGGTTAACCAGTGGTTTGAAGTTTCAAACCATCACCGAAACAAACCACCATGGTTTTATTTAAAAGAAAATCAAACCAAATCAATTACCTATATCAAACCGAGTCGGTTTGGTTTGATTGGTTTAATCGATTTTTTCGCCGAGGCCTAGTTTCCTCATTTATTTTCTTGCAACATTTAGCCGGAGATGAAGATTGCATTCCCAGGTCAACAACGAAAAGAGGGATGTTCCACAATGTTCTTTTGAGGTTTATGAATCACTTATACTAAAGTAGTCCAAAAGCAACGTGAATGAATACTGCATATTCAAAAAGAGATTCTTCCAAGTTTGTTGTCTCTTTATTTACAAGAGATATACAAAGAAATAAGAATTTTGCAAGGAACTATTCGATTAAGAGAATAGAAGAAATATAGAGCAAAGAACGATAGCAGAGATGACTACCTTCCTTTCGTGAGAAACAAAAGGCCAATGGTAATAAGAATTTATTTATGAAACATTGCTTGACGGTTAGAAACGCCATTGTACATCTTTAAACTTCTGGAACCTTTTTAATTAAGCATTCTTGATAATCCGATAATTTCTCATAAAGAAATTGCTTTGATATAGGTTATGTTGGGTCTCTCAGTAGGCCGATTACATCTTGTTTTGTATCTTGATTCACATAAATTTAAAACTTATAATTGACATATAATTACATCTGAGGCTATGTACCTGCTTTCCTAGATGTTATTCATTTACACAAAGTGAATGATTAACACTATTCCGTCATATATGTATTTGTATACTACACATTTCCTTGCATACTTCTTAAATTGGTAATTATTATGGTGGATTGGATATTGAATTCGTCCAGTCACATATCTATGACATTGTCTCATTCTATGGATGCATGCATGAAGTGTTTTAACATATTCATTACTTGCGATACGAATACATTTGGACTTCTTGTACCAGTCGATTATAGGTTTTGATTACTATTTGTTGTCATGTAATACGGAATGTTATCTTTTCGATCATTTTATTTCATATCTTCATCTATTCATGTTTATGTTGTTTACCAGTTTGGTAGATTCTAGTGCAAGTACTAGTTGGCCATTTCAATGATCATTGCATATTATTCAAATTATCTATCATTTTGTTTGTTATAGAAAGCAGCTAACCCGTAGCTATTAGATATCTTTATTTCATGTGCTATAATGTGCTTGGAGACCAGATGCAGTAGTTTAAAAATCATCGAGTTAGTTAAGTATGTTGACATATGGTCGACTTAATCCTCAATGTTTTGATCGTAACAAACAAGATTATTTCTAACAAATTCTTTTTAGTAATAATAGTTCAATGTTCAAATCAATCATGTATTATCGGACTTCAAATGAAGATCAAAATAAAAGCCATGTATTTAAGTCAAATCATTCGAGATAAAAAGTTTAAGAGATAAATGTCAAGAAAGATCAAGATCAAAAGAGTGAGAGACGACATCAAAGAAAGATCAAGACGAGCCAAACTTCGAAGTAAAGACTTGATTTCTTAGGTAAAATGTAAAGATACTAATGCTTTGATATTTGGCAAAGAATAGTTAAGCTCAAAATCTTGCCATGCATTAAAAATAATTTTTATGCACTAAAATAATTCGAATGCAAACTTTTTTTTTTTTTAATCAAACACGAAAATTATATATGGACTTTAAAGACGTTTTTATTATGAAAATTTAGTTAAAAATATTCTCCAAAAATTCATACACTTCGAAACTTTCAAATCGGAACAAACGAAGTCAAAACGTGAAAAGACCGCACTGTCGGGGCGATCAACCGCCCAGAGAGGCGATCGATCGGACCTCTCCAACGGTCCAAAATTTGACCGTTCTGACTTCTAATTTTTACTGTACAAACGGCTATATTGATCTTCCGAACAAGAGACGGTCGATCGGACGAGTCATCCGCAAATTCAGATTTTTTTAACGTTTTGGACTCTATAAATGCCCCAACCTCTTGCATTAATAATCATCACTTTCAAGAGCATTAAATTGAGATACTTCAAGCTTTAACTCTCTACTCCTTATATATCTTTATCAATTCATTCACTTTTGGAAAACTTTTGATTGAGTTTACTTTTGAAAATCATTGATCAAAGTTTTTCAAACCTAACACTTGAGTTTTACTTATTGCCATTCATTAAAATGTTAGCCTACTTTTCTTCGTTGTCTCAACTTTGAATATATCTTTATTGTGGGAGAAGATTCCTTTTTGTAAAGCTTACTTTTGATTGAATTGTGGGTCGTGTTGAAGTCCCGAAAAGTTCAACGATTGTAAAAGGATCGATGCTCATTGCTTGTAAGTCACTGGAAGCATTGTAAGGGTTGGATTGCACCAAAAGTCAATCAATATAGTGAAAAAGACCTTACTCATGACGGAGAGTTTGGTAACGGAGGATGTAGATCGGTTGAGTTGGATTGAACCTCCTATTAAATCGTTTGCAATCTCTATCTCTTTTACTTATTAGCTTTACCTTATCTTCATTATTCAATTTCATATCTATGCAATAGATATATCTAGAATTAATTTTCGAAAAAGTTTTAATAACCAATTCACCCCCCTCTTGGTTAGTCATTCTTGGACTTTTAATTGGTATCAGAGCGAGGTAATCACTTTTAAAAGATTTTACAATCTTGAGTAATGGCTAACCAAGTATTTCAAACTCTAGAGGGACACTCCACTAATCGACCCCCTTCGTTTGATGGCACACACTACAATTATTGGAAAGTTAGAATGATAATATATGTGCAATATATTAATTATAATATTTGGGAAGTTATCGAATTTGGTCCATATGTTCCTACTAAAACTATTAAAATAGATGGTAGACCAGATCAAACTATTTCTAAAACTAGGGAAGAATATGATGAAGAAGATAAGAGAAAATTGTCCTTAAATGCCAAGGCTAAAAATTTGTTTTATTGTGCACTTGATAGAAATGAGTTTAATAGAATAAGCACATGCGAATCGGCATATGATATTTGTCATGCTCTTGAAGTCACTCATGTTGGCGCAAGCAAGATTAAAGAAACAAAAATAAATTTGTTGGTTAAAGAATTTGAAAATTTCTTTATGAAACAAGATGAGCCCGTTGTTAATATGATTACACGTTTTACCGATATTGTAAATGGTCTTAAAGGTTATGATCGTAAATTTACTAACGGTGAACTTGTAAGTGAAATGCTTAGATCCTTGTCGGAGGAGTGGAGCCCGATAAGAATGTTGATCGAAAATACCAAGGATATAAATGCATATCCTTTGGAGGAGCTCTATGGCACATTAATGACCTATGAGTTAAATAATGCCGAAATTAAGTAGAAAACAAGAAAAAACAAGGAGGAATCAAAGGAGCCTCACAAATGACAAATTGCACTAAAATTGGCAATTGAATAAGAAATATCAAAAGAAGACATGAGCGATGAAGAGCTCGATGACTTGGTTCTTCTTATCAAGAAATTGAGAAGCTTTCGCAATAATCGAAAATTTCAAAAGAAAGAAGAAAAGGGGGAAGAAAGAAGCAAAAAGATTATTTGCTATGATTATGATAAGCCCGGCCACAAGAGAACCGAATGTCCAAATAAAAAGAAAAATTTCAAGAAAAAGGCACTCCAAACAACATGGAATGATAGCGATGATGAAGAACAAAGTGATAATGATAGTCAAAATGAAGTGGCAAGTATGTGCTTCATGACAATCGAAGACGAGGTATGTTTAGAGGAAAAATATTCTTATGATGAGCTTTCAAATTCTTATGATGAAATGCTTGAGAAATTGAAAAACTTGTCCTAAGTCATGCTATCCTTAAAAAGAAAAATTCTTTGTTGAAAGAAGAAATAAATAAAATTTTGAACAAGTGACAAGAAAATGTTGATCATGATTTTGTAGTAAAAGAGAACATTGCTTTGAAAGAAAAAGTGAATGGCTTAACAAGAATCATTCATAAATTCACCGAAGGAAAGAAAAATTTTGATTTAATGCTCGGTAGTCAAAAAATGCATTTTTGATAAACCCTCTTTAAAACAAACATCCGTAAAAAATATGTTTGTTAAAGCTTCTATCACTACATGTAATTTTTGTAATAAGAGTGGACATGTAGCCTTTAATTGTGTAGCTAAAAAGAAGCTATTTTTTGAAAACAAGTATAAGTGGATTCGAGAATCCACTAAAGCTAACTATCAAGAACCCAAGTTTATATGGGTACCAAAAATCAAAACTTAAAATTTTCTTGTAGGAACCGAAGAAAACTAAAAGATGATTCTTAGATAGCGGTTGTTCAAAGCATATGACCGGAGATCAATCCTTGCTGTCAAATTTCAAAGAAAAGAATGGAGGACATGTAACCTTCGGGGATAACGCCAAAGTTAAAATTATTGGTATTGGAAACATTGGTAATCACTCAACCCCCTCAATTGAAAATGTTCTACTTGTTGATAACCTCAAACATAATTTACTAAGTATTAGTCAATTATGTGATAAAGGTTATAATATAAAATTCGATTCTTCAAAATGCCTTATTAAGGATGCTACATCTAAAGAGGTGATTTTCATAGAAAACCGAATTAAAGATGTTTATATTATAAACATTGAATTTGAAGATGATGAAATTTTTTTACTTAGCTTGAGAGAAGAATCATGGCCATGGCATAGAAGACTTGGGCATGCAAGCATGGATCTTTTTTCAAGAATTTCAAAAAACTATTTTGTAAAAGGTTTGCCAAAGATAAAATTTATTATGCTTGTCAATTTGGAAAACAAGTAAAAGGTTCTTTCAAACTTAAGCTTTATTCTTCAACTATAAAACCTTTACAACTTATCCACATGAATCTTTTTCGACCTTTTAGGACGGCTAGCTCAGGTGGTAAACATTACGCCTTTGTTATAGTCGACGATTTTTCAAGATTCACTTGGATCATATTTTTAAGCTTAAAAGAAGAAGTTTTGAAAGTTTTTAAACATTTTTGTAAAAAAAGTTGAAAATGAAAAAGGCTATTCTATTACAACAATTAGAAGTGACCATGGTGGAGAATTTGATAATGTTGATTTTGATGATTTTTGTAAAGAACGTGGATATAAACATAACTTTTCGACTCCTAGAACACCTCAACAAAATGGTGTAGTAGAATGGAAGAATCGCACATTGCAAGAAATGGCTTGAACCATGTTAAATGAAAATAATTTGCCTAAGTACTTTTGGGCCGAGGCCGTTAATACCGCTTGCTACGTCATCAATAGAATTTTAGTGAGCAAAAAGGAAACTAAAACACCTTACAAACTTTGGAAAAATAGAATTCCAAATATTAATTATTTCAAAGTTTTTGGATATATGTTTTATTTTAAATACAAAAGACAATTTGGAAAAATTCGACTCCAAATTCGATGTTGGAATTTTCCTGGGATATTCATCAACTAGCAAAGCTTATAGAGTGTTTAACAAACGAACTCTAGTCGTTGAAGAATCTATGCATGTTATTTTTGACGAGACTAACTCTTTTGATCGAGAGAAAGGTAGTGATGATGATATAGGATTGGAAGCTCCTTTTGAACAAATGAAAATTCAAGGCCAAAATAAAGAGGCACCAAATGAAGAAAATGAGAAATTAAATGCTCAAGAAAATGAGAAAAAACAAACCAAAGAACAAAATAATCCCTCGTTATCAAAGGAATGGAGATTTCTTCTATCCTATCCTAAGGAGCTTATTATTGGTGATCCATCTGAATGTATTACTACTAGAATTTCTTATAAAAATTATTTTTGGTAGTTGTGCATTTATTTCTCAAATCGAACCTAAAAATTTTAAAGAAGCAGAGTTTGACGAGTTTTAGATTGTTGCGATGCAAGAATAATTAATCAATTTGAAAGAAATCATGTTTGAGACTTAGTCGCTAGACCAAATCATCAAACTGTTATTGGTACCAAATGGGTCTATAGAAACAAAAGAGATGAAAATGGAATAATTGTGCGTAACAAGGCTAAATTAGTGGCCCAATGTTACAATCAAGAAGAAGTTATCGATTTTGAAGAAATATTTGCACCTGTAGCAAGACTAGAATTCATTCGTATGCTTCTTGCATTTGCATGCTTTAAAGGTTTTACACTTTATGAAATGGACGTGAAAAGTGCATTCTAAAATGGATTTATTCAAGAAGAAGTTTTTGTTGAGCAACCTTCCGATTTTAAAAATCGTAAGTATCCGGATCATGTTTTTAAACTTAGAAAAGCTCTCTATGGCTTAAAACAAGCTCCAAGAGTTTGGTATGAACGTTTAAGCAAATTTCTACTTTCAAATAGTTTTTCTATTGGAAAAGCGGATACTACACTTTTCATAAAAACTCATAAAGAGGATATGCTTATTGTTCAAATTTATGTTGACGACATTATTTTTGGCACTACAAATATTAGTTTTTGTGAAGAATTTTCAAATTGTATGAGTAAAAAATTTGAAATGAACATGATGGGAGAACTAAAAATTTTCTTTGGCCTTCAAATTAAACAAACAAAAGACGAAATTTTTATAAACCAAAATAAGTACATCTTGGAAATGCTCAAAAAATTTGATATGCATGACATTAAGTCCATAAACACATCGATGAGCACAACTTTAAAGCTTGACAAAGATGAGCATGGCACTCCGGTTGATATCATAAAATATCGAAGTATGATCGGATCCCTTCTTTATTTAACTGCTAATAGACCCGATATTATGTTTAGTGTATGCTTATGTGCTAGATTTCAATCTAATCCTAAGGAATCACATCTATGTGCCGTAAAAAGAATTTTTCATTATCTTAGTGGAACTAATACCTTAGGACTTTGGTATCCAAAGGGTACTCACATCGATCTAATTACTTATTCGGACGTCGATTGGGCCGGATGTAATGTTGATCGCAAAAGCACTAGTGAAAATTGCCACTTTCTAGGCTTTGCACTCGTGTCATGGTCAAGCAAGAAACAAAATTTCGTTGCTTTATCCACCGTCGAGGCGGAATACATTTCGGCCGCAAGTTATTGTGCACAAACATTTTGGATGAAACAAATCCTTTGTGACTATCACCTATCTTATGATTATGTGCCTATCTTATGTGATAACACTAGTACTATTAACTTATCTAAAAATCTCGTCTTGCATTCACGAATTAAATATATTGAAATTCGTCACCACTTTCTTCGTGATCATGTACAAAATGAAGATATTGAGTTAGAATTTGTCAAATTCGATGACCAATTAGCCGATATTTTTGCCAAACCTCTAGCACATGACCGATTCTCTCATATTAGAAGAGGTTTATGAATTATTAACGAAAGTGAAGTAATATAAGTTTAGATTTTTATCACTAATTTTTTGCATTCTATATATATATAATAATAATAATAAAATTGGCCGGTCCACCGGAACAGGTGCACCGGAAAATCAGAGTTTTTGAGCCACAAAAAAAAATAAAAATAAATAAATAAATGATGTCCGGTCGAACGGACCGATAGCTTTTTCGGGTTTTAAAACCCTTTCTTCTTCATTTCTCCTCCATTTTTTCTCACTTCTCTTCTTCTTCCTCTTAGATCTACCTCAAATCTACCTAGATCTACAACTTTTTCTTGAAATTTCCACAACATTTACAAAATCCATCACTTTTTTTTTTCAAACTCCTAAAATCCCCATTTCTTTCCAACTCCAACTCATCTTTCTCTCTTTTCACACGGTCGATCGGGTTATAAAGTTTTTCCACATTTAAATCATCATGCCTAGAGTGAAAATGTCGGGAAAGAAGCAAAGGAGGGAGAGGCTACCAACTCCTTCATCAGAGGACAAACCCGAAGTGCCAGAAAATCACTTTGATAAATCTCCCATTCTTATAGGTAAGACTGTAGATTTTGACGATTTTACACTTCAAGCACCTGTATTTCATATAGCAGAGTTCTTTGAAAGCATGGGTTGGACTTCCATTGCATCCATGAAAGAAAATGTTTATCCTAAGTTTATGCAAGAATTTTACAAAAACATGGTTTATATTCCTCGTCCGGGTTATATTTCTTGTTTTCTCAAAGGTAAACGAATTACCATTACCCATGCTCTTCTACGTTCTCTTCTTGAGTTGGAAGATTGTTCAAATCAAGTGTTTTGTCATAGGGCTCATCCAACCTTTGAAGGTTATAATCCTATTGTTGTATGTCGTAGAGTGACCGGAAAGAATTTTGAACACCCGATAAAACTTAGTTCAAATCAATTAACTTTACCCTGTAAGGTTTTACACAACATCATCGTCCATATTATTCTACCAAGGAAAGGTCATCTTGATGAAGTAACTCAATTCGATTTATTCCTTCTTGACTCATTCTTAGTCGGACGAAAATTAGACATATTTTTTGCTTATGCCAAAAGGGGAAAATATGGTGAGATGATTATGCATGATTGAATATAAAATATATGTCTTTAATATGGGAAATATATGTAAATAACCTTTTCAAAAGGTTTACTTTTTCCAAATGACCCTTAGGAAATTTACATACCAAAAATGCCCTCCATTTGAATATTACTTAACAAGGCATCATAATATAGAAATTTTCTATTTTAGTCCTCAAAATTAAATATTGGTTGAAATTTGATAATTTTTTGGATTAATATTTTTATTTGATTTAATTTATTTTTGTTCGCTCTACGTAGCCCCTCTAATTGGTATCAAAGCCATATATATCATGAAAATTAAAATAAGAAAAATAGATAATTATTGGTGTTTAGAAGAAGAAAAAGGTAGTTATAAATTTTAACCTACTCATAATAAATTTTAAAATAATGACTTTGACAATAATTAAAGAATTTCCTAAAGAAATAAAGGAACAAATATTAGAAAAATTAATAATAGAAAAAATAAAAGATATTTATACATATGAAAAAATTATTAATATATATGAAGATGAAGAAAATAATTTAATTTATAAAGAAAAATATGAGTACAAGTAATAATACACATTTAAAATTAAATAAACTACTTATAAAAATGGATAAAATACAAGAAGAAATAAGAAATATAATGTTAATACCAGAAGGAATAAGAATACCAAATAATAGACAATTAACAAAATTAAAATGTGAAAGACTAAGACTTGAGAGCAAATATTTTACTATAATAAAAATTAGTAGATCCAGATATGGTTGAGAGAAGATTTGGAAAAATAATAGATAAAAGGAAGATAAAATATGCAAATTAACCTACGAGTTAGAAATAAGAAAAAATTAAGATGTCAAGAAGTGAATATATGGAAGAATTAAAATCATTAATAAAAATGTTAATAAATGATGTACAAGATTTGAGAAATGAAGTAAAAGAAACAAGAAACGATATAAATATATTAAAAATTAAAATTAGGGAATTAAAAGAAAATAATAAGAATAAAGATAAGAAAATAGATAAAAAAAACTTATAAAAAAAGAAATGACTCGAATAGAAAAGAAATATATAGAAAAAGAAAATATAGTAATAGAAACAGGGAGTATGGATGATGAATTTAGAAAAAAATATATTAGCAAAAATACTAGAAGAAGAAGAAAATTTTAGAGAAAAATCATTAGGAAAATTAAAAGTAGAAGAAAAAGAAGATGAGTGAAGAATTAGATTTGTTAATAGAAAATTTTAATCAATTAAGTTTAACTGATATAAGTGAATACCAAATTTTAATGAATACTGGAGGAAGACCTAATCCAACAGAAACCTTTAAATAAGAATTACATGATACAGATGAAAGCTATGCACTTATATATAATAAATCATATAGACAATTCTATGATAAAGTAAGAGATGGACAATCACTTAAAGGAAATAAATATAAAGATATGTTTGAATTAAATGATAATTATGATAAACCAATTAATCATGGAGGAACAAAACTAGATTTAAATTGTAAAATAGATATTAAAAAAGCTTTATTAACTTGGGTAGATTCGATGATATTATTCATAGATTCGATGATATTATTCTTTTTATATAACAAAGATGACATATGGGAAAATACTGAAAGAAAAATAAATTTCTTAATACTATCCTTTAAAAGAGATGTTAGAAATTGGTGAGAATGAATAAGCAATGATACAAAAATATTAATAAAAAGAAATGTACAAACAGAAATAATCAAATCAGATAGAAAAGGTATAGAAAAATTAGTGAAATTTATTTCAGATGAATTTCTAGGAGAAAATTGGATAAGAAATGTTGAAGGAGAATCAATAAGAGAAAAAGATAATGCTAGAATAAAATTAATAAATTTAACAATATGTGATATGTGTAAAATTAAAGAATATACTTGTGAATTTAAAAATTACTATTATGTTCAATTTTATAGTAATAAAAATCAAAAAGTATACTAAGACATGTATTATAATAAGTTACCAGGTTCATGGGGAATATATTTTAAAATAAAATTTGAAAAATATGTTAGAGATAATACTGGAATACTTAGAACTTTATGTTCAAGAAGAAAATTTTTATTTGAAAGACTTGCATATATATGTCAACAAAGACAATTAATGAAAAAATTAAGAAAATTACCTAAAGAATGTTGTGAAGATATGAAAACTCTTATGCAATGGGGATGTAATCCTAAAAGAAGAGTTAATAAAAAAAAATATAAAAGTAAAAAGTTTAAAAAATTTAGAAATTTTAATAAAAAAAATATATAAAACTTAGAAGAATGTATTATAAAATAAAAAATAACTCATATAATCAATAGAAAAATAAGAATTATAAAAAAAAGTAAAAGCCAATGTAAATGTTGGAATTGTGGAGAGATATGTCATATAAGCCCTGATTGTGATAAAAAGAAAGTTAGAATATTACAAAAAGAATATTTAGAAATAAAAGATAAATTAAGTGAAATATCAGATATTGAAAAATACTATGATCAAGAAATATATATAAGTGAAACAAAAGAAGATGAATCAGGATCTGAATAAAGAGTTTGAAGAAATAGAAAGTAATAATATAAATATACAAGAATATAAACAAATAGAAGAATATGGATTAAAAGTTACTTTTGACAATAACAAGTTTAGAAAATTGCAAAAATTATCATTAGACTTAAAAATAGGAAAATGGGAAGCCTTTGATAGAATTTGGAAAAGAGAAAGAATAGCAATAAATAAATATCACAAAATAGAAAAAATCATAGATGTAAGAACAACTTATGGACAATATAAATTAAATATTTTAACAAGAAATACAGTTGATGAACTATTAACAAAGATTAGTAAAAAACAAAGTGAAAAAATTCAATATATTTATTTAACAGGAATACAAATAATTTTTAAATCACTATTTAGAGAAGGGATAGATTCACCCTTAATTATAACTTTACATGATGGAAGAATAATAAATTTAAAAGATAGTCATTTAGGAACAATAGAATGAAATTTAGCATATCAAAAAATTATGTTTACATGTTATCCAAAATATTGTGTATTATTAAAAGATAGAAATTTTAATGAAATTTTAGGACTACATTTCAAACTTCATAGAGATGATATTATGCAACCAGGTGATCAAATCATGACTATAGAATATAGAGCTTTATACACATTTACCAATTCCAATTATGGAAATATTTATTCCAATAAATCATATATTGAAGCTTATAAAGAATGTAAAGATATTAGTAAAATAATATAACCAAATAAACAAATTAGTTTAATTTCAGAAGAATATGAATTTAGTATAGCAAAAATTAAACCTGAAATAACAGAATTAAATAAAGGAAAATGTTCTAATAACATAACATTTAAGGATAGAAAATTAATTAAAAGATCAAAAAGTTTTAAAATACCTAATAAAAACCAGTTAGAAGAAATCAACAAGATAAAAGAAATAAAATTGTATAAGAATGTTGGAAACATGAAAATAGAAGAAAAATATTATAATGGAAGAGAAAATATAAATGAACCAAATATATTAATAGATACAGGAGCTAGTGAATGTCATATAACTTCAATTAGAAATAAAGGATTAATAACTCATAAAATTGAACCATATGAGTATGTAAATTTTGATGGACAAGTACATATAACAGATTTGGAAGTTAAGGTACCAATAAAAATAAGAGGAATAGATCTCTTTGTACCATATTATAAAGATAAAAGTATGGATATAAACCCTCATATACTTTTAGGAATGAGTTTTCTAAATGGATTAGAAAATTATAGCATAAAAAGAGAACGATTATATATTGTTCATAATGGACAAATTATATTATGCAAAAAGAATTAGATGAATAATCAGATAAGTTTTCCATTAGCTGTGTATATAAATATTACTATAGTAGAAACAAATATAACAACTTGTACTTTAATAGATACAGGAAGTGATATAATAATATTTAAATTTTTTTAATAAAATAATGGAATAATAATAGTAATATAAAAATAACTGATGTTACAAGAGAAAATACTCAAATAATTAATAGTGCTGAAAAAGTTAATATAATTCTTGGAAGTAAACAAGTAACAATAAATAACATTTATAAATACGAAAAATTAGAATGTGATATATTATTAGGAAATGATTTCATATAGCAATTTCAATATTATAAACAAAATAATTATATGATAATATTACAAACACCTTGTAGACACTTATTAAAAATTTCTAGAGAATTTAAACCTTATAGAGTTCAGCCAGCCCAACATGGTGATAATTGGGATAAAAAATCAATTCTTAATAATGAAATAAAAAATAAAAGAATATTATATAAAAAGGTTCTAAAAACAGGAATAGAAATGAATATAGAAAAAAATCATTAAACAATTAGAAAATGTTTATGGAGAAAATCCATTATTATTTTGAAAATCACATCACCCAAAAGCTAAAATAGAATTAACAGAAAATGTTATAATAAGAGTAAGACTAATGATGTATACAATAGAGATACACAAGAGTTTAAAAATCAGATAAAAGAATTATTAGAACAAAAACTTATTAAATCTAGTAATGTACCTCATAGTAGTCCAGCCTTTATTTATGAAACACTCTGAACAAGTTTAGTCCAGCCTTTATGGTTATGAAACACTCTGAACAAGTTAGAGGAAAAGTTAGAATGGTTATAAATTATAAAGAATTAAATAAATATACTAAATTTGATGGTTGCTTTCTACCAAATAAAGAAGTATTAATAAATCTTGCAAGAGTAAAACAATATTATTCTAAATTTGATTGTAAATCAGGATTTTGGCAAGTAAAAATGGAAAAATATAGTATACAATATACTACATTTAGTACACCTCAAGGAAAATATGAATAGTCAGTTATGCCATTTGGTTTGAAAAATGCACCACAAATATATCAAAAAAAAAGATGGATAATATATTTAAAAAATTTAATGAATTTCTAATAGTTTATATTGATGATATATTAATTTGTTCTAATAGTAAAGAAGAGCATAGAAATTATTTAATCCAATTTATTAATGAATGGAAAAAAGAAGGAATTGTACTATCTAAAAAGAAATCTATAATAGAAAAACAAGATATAGACTTTCTTAGATTATCAATAGATAAAAGAGGGATAAAATTATAAACCCGTATATTCAAAAAGATAGAAAGTTTTTCAGATAAATTAGAATTCAAAGAACAAATAAAAAATTCTTAGGATGTTTAAACTATGCAGAAAGATTTATTGAAAATATCTCTAAGAAAAGATATAAAATCCAAATTTTACTTAAAAAAAACAAATACTAAGGGATGGAATGAAGAACATATAGAAATAGTTAAATCATTAAAAGAAGAATGTAAAAATTTACCAAAATTAAGGTTATCAGATGAAAAAAATAATTTGATTGTTAATATTGATGCCTCAGATAAATATTGGGTAACAATATTAAAAACAGATCTAAATGAAATTTGTAGATATTCAAGTGGAACCTTTAACCAAATAGAAATAAATTATACTACTCATGAGAAAGAATTACCAGCAATTATTAGAGGAATAAAGAAGTTCTCATTATTTTTATTGTCCAAAAAATTTATTGTTAAAACTGATAATTCTCAAGTTGTAGGATTAGTCAGAAATAAATTACCATCAGAACCCCAATACAGAAGGCTCCATAGATGGCAAGCTTGTTTGGCATTCTATAATTTTCATATAGTCCATATTAAAGGAGTTAATAATTTTCTTGCAAATTTTCTCAGCAGAAATATAGAATTTATTGATGGATAAAACCAAGGCCATGGAGTTATACTAATCTATTCTACATATACAAAAAAGGACAAAATTTCTTAAAGAATAATATGAAGATATAAGTTCTGGAGCAACCCAGATCTCAGAAATGTTCAACTCAAATACGAAAATATTGTTGAATATCACTACTGAGCATCATAAATATGCCATAAAACTCAAAAATCAAGTTGATGCTATTGCAGCACAATTAAAAAATATACTGTTTGAAACAGATATACCAAAGAGTTCAGAAATGAGTTTTTTCAAATCAATACCAAATAAGGACAGCTAGAAGCAGCAGTGGACCCAAACTTGACAACATATCAACTGATAATAAAGGAGATTCCATTTCTGTATCATCAACCAAGAAAATTATGATATATGGAGATAAAAGAGATACCAAAACAATCAGTATCATAGACCAAGAAGATAAAATTCCTTTATATCCAAATGAAGAAAAATATGTCGAAATAGTCAAAATCGCTTATGAAATAAAAATAAGTGATTCATATTTCATTTCTCCGAGAAATAATGTTTATCCTAGAATAATAGCCATGGAAGGAGGTGACCCTTCATTTATAAAAATCATGACAGATTATGGATTCATGGATTTGATTTATCCAGGAAAAATTTTTATTGAAATTTCAAAGTTTGATGACATATTCATTAAGGAAGTATCCAGATTTGCGAGCGGAAGGAAGATATTTTTAAAATTCTATTCAGTCAGTCCATAATATGATGAAGTTGTTTACTATCCAGTTGAACACATAATCTCAATTTGATATATTGCAGCCAATTTCCAAATTAATGTTATAGAGAATAATAGAAAAGTCCCAACAGTGACAAAATCATGGATCAGAAATAGAAGAGCACTTGGAATTAAAGCCATCTACAACATTGCCAAAAATTTGTTTGATAAAAAATTTTCGTGCTTACGCCAATATGAAAATTGAATGCTGGTATTCAATGGAGGATATGCAAAATTAGAAATTTTAAAAGACTATATTACAAGATTTGATATACATCAATTTTCAGGATATCCTACCACTATAAAAAAATCCTGCCAGCTAAGGGAGTGCCCCAACTGCATGTGAAGAAATGAAAGAAGAAGACAAAGCACCTTTTGACAAATGTGTATGAAGGACAATAATACTACATGTGAAGACATTAAAGATAAAGAGTAATAATAAAAAAAGATGCTCTTTGCATAGAAGAGTTGCACCACCATGTGAAGATGTAGGCCCAGGGAAAAAAATAGAGAGGCAAGAGTACCTTTACTGATGTAATCAATGATGTAATAGAGTATCAAAAACTTGTATAAATAGAGACACTACCATAGAAGAAGATCATCCTATCTTGAATTCTCGAGTTGTAAACAATAGCCTATTCTCAGTTTAAAAACTAGTTTCTCTGGAGATCCCTTTGTACCAAATTAAAGTCTTGTATCAATCCTAATAGAAATAAAATTTCAATATTTTGATATCAATATGAGTTTTTAAATCTTTTCCCATAAAATTCTTGAAAGATCTAATAGAAAATTTCCTTCTTATTTTAGCAAAAAGAGAGTTTTTCTTTAACAGAAATCTAGAATTTTATTCTTTAGAAGTTGATACAGTAAGAGCAAGTAGCTGAAATAATAACAATTCCATGAAAGTAGGAGACGTTTGAAGGAAGCAGTTTACAAATTCAGAGTTCGAAAACCACTCGATTCTAAGAATACAAGTCTAGATCAAACCTAAGGTAAAACTATTAAACTTTTGTTACAATTAGAATGAATCTTTTTAAAGGTCTAAAAAGAATCATAGGGACAATTGCATGATGATTATTTTGATAAATGTCAGGATATACAGTTGAAGGATTAGATAATTTATTAGAAAGATTTTTAGAAAAAATAAAGAATATTATATCTCAATTAAAAAATACAAATTTACCATTTGAAGAATTTGGTATTTTATTAACAAAATATGATATATATGTTATGGATTATTCTTATTTATTAGATCATAGAATGATTTTATACTCAAATATCCAAAATAGAGTAAACAGAAGTTAAAATGTTTAAAAAGATTAGGACATATGTTGCAATATAGAAAGAATCATTTCATTAAGGGTAATATAGACATTTCCATAAAAATTAATAGTGACAGGCCAAATAGAAAAATATCACCTTTAATATACAGTCATGATTTGTAAAGGATAAGGGGAATAGATTACATGATAAATTTTTTAATGCATATTCCTTAATATAAATTGTTTAAATTATCTTGCAAATTATCTTGTTTGTCATAATTAAAAAGGGGGAAATTGTTAACATATGGTCGACTTAATCCTCAATGTTTTGATCATAACAAACAATATTATTTCTAACAAATTCTTTTTAGTAATGATAGTTTAATGTTTAAATCAATCATGTATTATCGGATTTCAAATGAAGATCAAAATAGAAGCCATGTATTCAAGTCAAATAATTCGAGACAAAAAGTTTAAGAGATAAATGCCAAGAAAGATCAAGATGAAGAGCGTGAGAGACGACATCAAATAAAGATCAAGACGAGGCAAACTTCGAAGTAAAGACTTGATTTTTTAGGCAAAATGTAAAGGTAATAATGCTTTTATATTTGGCAAAGAATAGTTAAGCTCAAAATCTTGCCACGCATTAAAAATAAGTTTTGTGCACTAAAATAATTCGAATGCAAACTTTTTTTTAATCAAACATGAAAATGATATATGGACCTTAAAGACATTTTTATTATGAAAATTTAGTTAAAAATATTCTTCAAAAGTCCATACACTTCAAAATTTTCAAATCGAAACAAACGAAATCAAAACTTGAAAAGACCGCACTGTCGGGACGGTCAACCGCCCAGAGAGGCAGTCGACCAGACCGATCGACCAGACCTCTCCAACGGTCCAAAATTTGACCATTCTGACTTTTAATTTTTACTGTACAAACGATTATATTGGTCTTTCGGACAAGGGGCGGTCGACCGGACGAGTCATCCGCAAATTCAGATTTTTTTAACGTTTTGAAATCTATAAATACCTCCAATCTCTTGCATTAATAATCATCACTTCGAAGAGCATTAAATTGAGATACTTCAAGCTTTAAATCTCTACTCCTTATTTATCTTTATCAATTCATTCGTTTTTGAAAAACTTTTGATTGAGTTTACTTTTGAAAATCATTGATCAAAGTTTTTCAAACCTAACACTTGAACTTTACTTATTGCCATTAATTAAAGTGTTAGCCTACTTTTCTCCGTTGTACTCAACTTTGAATATATCTTTATTGTGGGAGAATATTCCTTTTTGTAAATCTTACTTTTGATTGAATTGTGGGTCGTGTTGAAATCCCAAAAAGTTCAACGGTTGTAAAAGGATCGATGCTCCTTGCTTGTAAGTTATCAGAAGCGTTGTAAGGGTTGGATTGCACCAGAAGTCAATCAATCTAGTGAAAAAGGTCTTGCTCGTGACGGAGAATTTGGTAACGAAGAACGTAGATCGGTTGAGTTGAATCAAATCTCCTATTAAATCGTTTGTAATCTCTATCCCTTTTACTTATTAGCTTTACCTTATCTTCATTATTCAATTTTATATTTGTGCAATAGATATATCTAGAATTAATTTTCGAAAAAGTTTTAATAACCAATTCACCCCCCTCTTGGTTAATCATTCTTGGGCTTTCAAAGTAGATTACAAATCTCGAAAAATGTACAATCCACACTGTGAAATCACCGACCTACATGTTTTATAATGGATAAGAAATATCATTCCATGGAAATCACTGACCTACCTACATTAGAAGCTGGCTCTGTACCAACCTTGTAATCCATCAGGATGCTTGCGATGGATAATATGAGTATATGACTAGTTGGCATCTTTAGATTTTCATTTTGGGGTATAATATCTCCAGAGACATTGGGGTTTTACACGACAGGATGTTTTAGTTTGAAGTTGTGGAACATTGGGGCTTTGGGGGTTTCCCATTTCAATTGACTATAGAAGGGTAGCAATAGTTAAACAGCATAAATTAAAGATTCGTAGAAGTGATTTGTGAGTGTATTTCAATTTGGGTTTTGTTGTGATTCAGTAAAGAAAGTTTTTGTGATCAACTTTCTTGTATGGTAGGAGAGACGGATACGGATGAAATCTTGTGATTCTTTGACCGAACGAAAGGAATGAAAATGATGAAGAATAATTCTACTGTGAATGGGGGATAATTAGCAATAAAATAGTGATTGGTTCTTTAATGGAGTGAGAAACGGGTTAAAATTGGTTGATTTTTAGGAGAGAGGTGACTTTTTCAATATCATTTTTACTATTAAATTACTGAAATAAATAGTGTAGTATTTTTTAAATTTTTTCTATAATAGGTCACCACGTGAAATTTCCTCTATTTTGAAATCCCAATTGGATCATTATAATTTAGCCCCTGTTTGAGCCCCATTTTTCATTAAAATAATATTACACTCAAATCAAAAAAATTTATTATTATTATTATTATTATTTGTACAATACACTTATCGTCAATTTACTATTTCATAGTACATTACAAGAAATTAATGGAACTCAAACATGGCCTCAAATTTATTTGGTCACTGAAATTGAATAGATTTATAGGGTAATTGAGACCCATTTTTATGGAAAAATAAATTTTAAAATAGTAGATTGATGGAGAATATGTTGATAAAAAATAAGGAAAATTTTTAAATTTACGTGTAATATTATTTTAGTGAAAAATATGTGATAAAAAAGAAGAGAGAAAAATATATTTTGATAAAAGTGAGAAACAAACGGACCTTTAACAAATTGATAAATGTTGTCTTCCAAATTAATAAAAATACTTAAATGGATAGTCATATTCCATGTAGTCGTTATAACGTTTTGTCATAAAAAGTACAATATAAAAAATAATCATTTCAATTTCTAATTAGAAGACGTCAATATAAACTTTTTTTTCATATATTCGTTAAAAATCGAAGGTTTTCATCCAAAATTCAAATGTGTTAAATTCACTTAAAAAGACAAAATTACTCTTAAATTAATAATACTAAAATTTATATACATATAAAAAGAACAAATTAAGAGTGAAACAAATTTTTTGTTGTTTTTAGGCCTTGAATTGATATCTATTATTCTTTCAATTGAATTAGTGGTTGATTTTGATTAAGAGCACTTACTACTAAGACGTGTCTAATTGCTTTTATTAGATTCCATTTGAAATATCTTCTACGTTTACAAAAAAAAAAAAAAAAAAAAAAAAAAAACATTTGGTTAGTTATTAAACGAAATAAATAAATAAATCAGAGTGCTGATCGAAATTGGCGCCCCTTTCTCCTGTCCCGTCTCTTTTTCTTTACAACTCATACATGTTCTTCGATTTTTTATTTTTATTTTTAAAAAGGGTACAGGTATTTTTGTGATCGCAAAAAAATGTCATCCCGTAGGCGAACGTTGCTCAAGGTCATCGTCCTTGGCGATAGTGGGTAAAATTTCCCCCTTTTTATGTTTTTGTTTCATGGACTTCGGTAATTCATAATATCTGATCTTACGGTTTTATTTTTATTTTAAAGGATTTATGTGTCAATTTTATTTTAATGTTTTCAGGGTGGGTAAAACGTCATTGATGAACCAGTATCCTTTTTCAGTAATTTCATTGATCTGTTTGATTTATTCATTTATTCAATTTAGTTTATGTTTGTAGACCATGATGATTGTGTTAGATTATTTCACATTATTAATAGATATATATATATATTTATTTATTTATTTATATATTTATTTATTATTATTATTATTATTATTATTATTATTTTCGTGTGTTTTTTATATCTAGGATTAGATTGGTCATTACGTTTAGGGTGAACTTGCTTTTTGTATTGTTAGATATGGGACACCGCTGGCCAGGAGAGATTTCAGAGTCTTGGAGTTGCATTTTATAGAGGGGCGGATTGTTGTGTTCTGGTATATGATGTCAACGTAATGAGGTCCTTCGATACTCTTGACAACTGGCATGAAGAATTTCTCAAACAGGTTTGCTAGTTTATCTTGTTCAGCTCTTTATACTACAGAGGTTTGCTAGTTTATCTTGTTCAGCTCTTTATACTACAGTGTCCAAAAGTTCTAAAAATATTCTCATTATAATGTATAGTGTGCTGTTAAATACTTCTTAGAATGTTTCAATTCAAATAAATCAATAATTTTTCCCTTCTAAAATAGTATAGGTGTACACAATCCCCATTAGTTTTAACTACAATCTAAAATATTTGTAGTTTGGTTATCACTTATCATTACGAAATTGGTGCTTAGAGTGCGTGGAATTGATTTTGTAGTTGTTGTCATTTATATTTCTCAAGTACTCATCATCCATAGCTATATTATTAACATATCTTTGCATTTGCTAAGACAGAGTTAATCTGCCAGTGGACCTTTTTGTTTCATTTATGTCTCGAGGTTGGGGTGCTCTAGTACTGATCATGCTGAAAATAGGATGAAGGATTTATTATTATCAATCTGAACTGAATTCCTTGATGTTAGTGGTGATTAAGTTCGTATTTGGTTTCATCAGAAGGCTACTTGGTGGATTGCCCCTAATTCTAGACTTGAGGATGAGTAAAGTGTTAGATAATACTTTCGCGGTGGCAATTTTGAGTTATTTTAACCAATTACGGGGTTGGATTCTGGTTTTTAAGCTGAATCTTTATGGAACCTCTTCTTTCTGTGATGCATAGTTTTACATGAGAACAAGCTTTGCTATATTTTAAAGATTAAGCAAGCGCCAAGAATAGCTGTTAGCTTTGATTTTTCACAAATATCTGAAACTGCCAAGGTTGGGCCTTTCCAAGTGGGGGTTATGTAGCGTATATTTCTTTTCTCATGTCTGCTTGTTTGATCCATTCAGAGAATGTCTCATTAGGCACTGGAGATTTAATTATTTTACCAAATGGAATGGTTAGATTTGGCCAGCACTGGAGTATCTATATCTGATTCCTGTTTGATTAGGAATTATTTTTACCTGTTAGCATAAACAATGTTGTTGATGGGTTTGTAATTACCCTAATGTGAATCATTTAGATGATCTGGTTCGTCGCCATTCTTATATCTAATCTAAAAAAAATTGGATTGGAAATAAACATACTATGCAGAATGAAACCACGAAATGCAAAAGTTGTGATTATGCATTCTAAGAAATTTAAGGAAAGACTTGATTACAGACGTAACTGATCCACCACCTTTTGATAAAATAAACAATTTTACCATCTTGTTTAAAATAGGTTCATCATGACCTCAGATCGTTGTAATGAATCGGTATTAACTCGGATGGTCATAGACTTATGTGGTCATTTTACTTCTCCTGTAACTATATCCCCTTTATTGTGTTTAGAATTTATCCAATTATTGACTAGTGTTTTAATCTCATTTCAATTTATATCAGACTTTTCGGATATGGTTGTCAATTGGTTGTCAATTGTCATCACTTGAGAATTCTGTGAAAACCTGTCCACTTGTTTAGTTTGTATGTCATACATAAACGTGCCTCCTGTCTAATGGTTTAAACTTTTAGATGATGTGGTTCACGGTAGACAAAGACTCTCAGTACAAGACTCAACTTCCTTTTTTTGAAAAATAGTGGCATCAGGCTTTCAATGAAAAATCAAATTTTGGTCTAACCTTTGTGTATGTGAAGACTAATTTTAAGTTAACTAATGTTTCCCTCTCATGCAGCCTAAGTTCTTTGGTGGTCGTTCAAAAAATATTGAGTTTGCCCGAGCATTCCTTTCTTGCTTGCTCGGTCAACTAACCCTAAATGATGCTTGTGGCTGGCTTTTAATCAAGTTTTAGATTTTAGCGTTTTTTAAGCTCTTCTTCTTTTTAATTTATTTTTCTAAATCCTTGTTACTTGAGACTACCTTAGACACCTTACTAACATAGGACACGACAGAGAGAGAGAGAGAGAAGAAGAAGAAGAAGAAGTGAAAAAAATTACAGAGACAGGATAGAGAGAGATCATTGGATGTCATAAATCAATTGTCTCTACTATTATTAAGTCGTAGCCCCATTGATGCTTACATTCCTAGCAAAAATGAGAAGTTAAAAAACCACAAAATTTAAAATTTCATAACTTAAAACTTATAATTATCAAAATAAAATAAATAAAAGTAAAAGAAAATAAACGAAAACAAATCACGATTTACTTAAAATTTTACGCTAAAATAAGTGCCTCTTTTTGGCACTTTGCTATCTCCTCCACAATCTCCATTATCTCCCCTAAGCTTGAAAAGAACTCAGCTCCAACAAGCTAAACTGATTAAGATGTCAAACTCCTGTCCTGACATCCAAGTATCATGATCATCAGTAGATGATGCTTTAAATATGCGCGTCTGTGACAACACATGAAGTCACTTTTTTTGTTGGCAAACAGTATACGGGAATAGAAGTTTTTTACCAATGATGCTTTAAATATGCTCGTCTGTGACAACACATGAAGTCACTTTTTTCTGACAAACAGTATACAGGAATTGAAGTTTTTCCCTTGGGAACGGTACCATCGACAATAACTTTAATATTACTTGATATTATAAATCAGCAGAAAAATAACATTCTTAGACAAATTGAAAGTTCCCAAAATATCAAAAATGGAAACTCTCCTAACTTAGGAGATGGAAATAAAGAACATTTATGGGAGTGCATATAAGCTGTGGGCCCTACAAGATGTCTGGATATAAAAAGGTAGTAGATGTAGGTCATACAAGATGTATGGATAAAGGTATTATGAACAGCTTAAATTATAATTCAGGTCTTGCCAAACATGCATAACATAAATTAAAAATAAGAAAATCCATCACCTTTTATTTTATTTTTATGTCTAATATACATGGCATATTTTTGACGTGTTTTCAGTTCCAATTCCATCACCTACCTTCTATAATTTTCAGGAAAGCCTTTTTTTTTTTTTTTTTTTTTCATGTGATTAATGTAAATGGTATGTGCTGTGTATCTCATTAACGATCCTGACTTATTTTACCTTTAGTGGCTTCATAATCAAAACTTCTTCGCTCCTCTGTCTTTTGTTATTTTCAATTTAGCTTCTAGAAAATCTCTGGAGTGCTGGAGAATGATGTGATGTTCCTTTGTCTTTTATGTCTGAAGCATTGTACTTCTTTTCTAAATGTGGTGGGTGAAATTTTATTGAAGCTTCTGCAACTACTTAAATAGACATCGTTCCTTTGTGAATAAACAGAATTTGGCTCTTTTGCAGGCAAACCCTCCTGATCTAAAGAAGTTCCCCTTTATATTACTAGGAAACAAGATCGATATAGATGGTGGAAATAGCAGAGTGGTAAGTTTAGTTGCTATGCTGTAAAATGCAAGAGCTGTTCACATTTATCCTAATTTCTCAAACTACAGGTTTCTGAGAAGAAGGCCAAGGAATGGTGTGCATCGAAAGGGAACATACCGTACTTTGAAACATCTGCAAAAGAGGATTACAATGTTGATGCTGCATTCTTGTGCATTGCAAAGACTGCTTTAGACAATGAGCATGAGCAGAGCATGTCAGTGTGGACTTAATATTAGAACCATTATTTATCAACTCGTTGCCATGTTCTGCATGTTCTTTCTTTTGTCATCATCTCTGTTCTCAGTGTGTGTGTTTATTTGATATTCGTTTTTTGTTTTCTGTTTTCTATCATCACTTGTAGGATGACAATATTGCTGGAGTCATATGGTTTTAGGGAAGTGTAGACCATTGGCCTAAGTTAACCAAGGTGTATTATTATTCACGCCTTAAGCCTTGAATAACCATCGAACAAGGCCCTTAAAGTCCTTCCAAGGAAATTTCAGCGAAATATTCATAGAAATATATTAAAAAAAACATTGAAGATTTTAGCAGAAAGATGTAATTTGTAAGGAGTAAAATAGGCTATGAAAAATTAATGTATCATACTATATTCGTCATATGAGATATAATAGTCTTTGTGCATTGGGTGCAGCTAAAATTACATTCTGGAGCAAATGTTTTGAGGCTTTTGAGTGTCCTTTGTGTAAATAAATATATGGTCTTTGCATTATTTTATTAGAGAGGAAGTGGGAAAGGAAACTTGGGATTGCTTTATTTTCCATATCCATTTGACTATGTTATGATGATATGTAGATAGCACACAACTTTATTTCTATACTTCCTACATTTTTTTTTGGGTGATTTTGAGGAGGACAACTCTTATGTTATGTCTATTAGAAAATGGTGTTAGAATGCAAATGGAAGCACATGACAGGGGTTCACTTGTAAATTGTAACGACTAAGCGTGACAAAAATATTTGATTTCTTCAACTGTTGGTCGTTCACAATAATAATGTGATATCAGAAGTAAGATTCTGACTTCTTTGAGTGTTGGTTGATCGAGGCATTTCTACATTTTCTTTGTGCTCGCTCTTTGAAATGGTTTCATTTAATACCTATTACATGAACACAGAAATCCTTCAATAAAATTACATTATATAACTTTTTGTTAATTTTTTACATTTCTTTTGTTTGCATTTACAGATATTTCCAGGGCATGCAGGAGGCTGTTTCTGAAACAGAACAACAAGGTGGTTGTGCATGTTGATATTGAGTTATCACTTCATTGCAAATGCTTCTATAGCTTTCTTTTTGCATGTTTATTTCCTTTTGGTTGTTATTTGTAGTCATTCTTTTGTATTCACTGTATACTATCTATCCTCTCAAGATTGAGACAGGCTTGCTTTCCTTCCATGCTATATTAGTCATTAACCACGAACCATCATGGACTATTTGTAATTTTCTTTTGAGTTGTCAAAAGCTTTACTTATCTTGTTCATGAATTTCACAGAAACATGGTTGTGGACATTAGTTGGAATCGAACCTTTGTCATGGGAATAAAAATTGGCTTGTCTGAAAACGTCTTGCAGCTTCGTACATTTAAAGTTGACACTGTGTACGATGACTTTTGATGTTGCGCTTTTCTCCCTAGAAACTTTGAAGATTAGAATTCGTTCTTTTTCAAATTTAAGTTTTCTATGAAACAGATGATCGTGAATGCAAGTATTATTCGAAATAACTGGATTTAAAGCAAATGTAGGTGACTTTTTAAATCTGTCGTCATATCTCAATGCTCAATCTTGAATAGGCACTAGAAACTATCAAGCTCTTAATAAACGCTGACAATCCTCGACAGATCGAATTCAAAATTGACCTACGTGAACGCAGTCTACATTCAATTAAGAATCTAAAAACTCTCCCTGAGAAATGCAGCACCAAGGTGATGGTGGAATATTATCTTCAAGTATAACATACACATATAACAAAAATTACATAAGAGTATAAGTTACAATTTCAAAAAAATATATTAAATATTAAATCTTTTTAACTTATTAAATGTAGGGCTTCTCAAAAAAAAAAAAAAACTTGTATTATTAGGTTATATCATAATACTTGTATTATTATACATGTATTGTCAATTCTTAGGTTGAAACTCTGCAAAATTAAAAAATATACGCATTTTTTCAATTCACCCTCTATTTTTTCATATTTGTGTAAATTGCCCAATATTTTAAGTTGTTAGCAATTTATAATCTATTAAATATCATATCAAGTGAGAATCATTTTTCGAACGATTTTAACTCTGTTACAATTCAATTATTTTAATAATATCTTTACTTTTCGTTTTTCAATATGTAATAAATACTACAAAATTCTTGTCATGTATAAATTTCGTATTATTAATTTCCAATTGATTAATATTCATATTAATCTATATTCAATGAGTCTTGACTTAATGAATCTTGATCTACATGAACTTAAAGTTATTATAGATGAATTTATTTTTAATCATGTATCTAAAAATTTTAATAGGTGTTTAAATTCGCGTATTAACAATTAATTTTTATGCACCAAATGTAGTATAAACATGTTGCTCATTTGTAATATTTAATAATAACAAAAAATTTGAATCATAAAAGTTGAATTTTGAGAGTACAATTTTCCTCTCTTAAATATATATCCTAAATTTTATTTTCTTTAGTTCGTTTAAGATTCATCAAAAATTTTCAACAAATTGATATCAAATATTATTTTTACAGCATTTATAAAGTATTTTAGAACAACGTGCAAAGTACGTTTAACTCTGACTAGTCACATAAAAAACCTTTAAAAATCTTAATTTAAAATGTAAGTAGTATAGTCCAATTTAGCTCCACTTTGGCCCTCATTTTGTAGAAATGAAAATCGATAGAATATTTTTTTTTGAAAAATGAGTGATTGAAAAAGAAGGAAATATTTTCGATTACGTGTAATATTATTTTATGAAAAATTATATGGTTGAAAATATGAGAAAGAAAAATGAAATGTAATGGAATGAAAATTAATGGGGGTCAAACGAGTTGGGCTAAGCAAAAATTAAGCTGACACAAGATTGATCAATTCAAATTGATTCAATCTTACTTCCAATTTTAGGAATTATTTATTATTATTTTTTTTAGCAAAGATATCGATTTTTAAGTTCAACCAATGACGGTTGATGGGGGATAGGATTCCTCAACAATGTTTATATCAGAGAGAGAGAGAGAGAGAGAGAGAGGACATAAATCTAACCTCCAAAAAAAACAAAGCAACAAATATAGTAAAAAAATAATGAAAAAAATTAAATAAGGAGTCCTACTTCTAGTACAATGCAAGCCAATGAGTCCTAAACTATAAACCTCAAAAGTTTGGTAATTTACGTCGATCAATCTGCACAAGTATCTTGATCCATCGATGAATGTTATGTGGTCTATACTCCAGGTATTGATGTTGGTTCCAACCTTCTGAGGCAAGAAAATCTGTAACTCGGTTTCCTTCACGATAGATGTGAAAGATAATATCATGATCAAAAGAGATGAAGTGTTTAATATATCGGAAAGTACCCTGAATCGCTCATGGTCCTCCCCCCCTAATGATGCAATGAACAACCGCAATGGATTCCGCCTCAACCCAAATATCTGAAATTCCAAGTCGTCTGGCAAGAAGGATCCCATCTAATATGACTCGAAACTTGTCTCTAGAATAAAGCATGCACTATAGGAAGAAGAGAATGCCCTGAAACACTGTCTAGCTAGGTTCTATATAATATTCTCACCACTAGCAAATCCATCATTGACGAATTCAGGTGGAGTGCCGCAAAGAACCAATATAGGGGGTGTAGGGAATGGAGGGTCATAGAGGTCCTAAGTAGGAGAGCAACAGCTAAATCCCCCACAAATGTATAGACCAAAACAACCTCATTATGGTCACATTTGCACTATCACTCCGCTGTTGATTTTCTGATTTTTAATGATCAAGAGGAATGATGTAAAACACAACAATTTCGGGTTGATTTGAGTTGAAAATTATTCAAACAAAATTGTTCGGTTCTATTTTAAGTTGGATCAAAAACCGAACTAACCCAATCCACACCTATCCCTATCGTTGTTCTTCATGAGTGGAAATGGTTGTTATGAAAAATAGATAAATTGGTGCAATTGGTCTTTAACCTATGACATGTATGAGAATTTAGTCCCTAATGCTTCTTTCATGGCAAAAATGTCGTCAACCTATTGTCTATGTGCACAAAAAGTCATTTATCATTATATCCATTTATTTGATTGTTAAAAAGTGAATTTGTTATTTTAAAAAAAAAAAAAGACTACAATAACTCACTTTTAATTAAATAAAATAAAAATATAAAAAAAAAAGAACACCACGCCTTGCCAGACCATTCTCCAAATGGGCCCCCCACTTTCTCTCTAATTCGTTTTAAGTTTCAAGGAGATCAAATTATTCTTTGAATTTTGTAACATCTGATAATATATTGAATCTTGAAATTTCATTTTAAAAATTAATTACCAAGGCATTTTAAATCGTCATATACTTAGTATAATTCTGGCCTTAATTCTTATAAGCTATTGACTGACCCTTCACAAACTTAACTAAGAACACAAGCGTTGTGTTAATTCTACTGCAATTTCCCATTCATAATTTGTCAAAATGAAATCTTGAAGACAAGAATTGTCACATTACAAACCGCCCAAATCTTGTCCAAAACCTATGATTGGTTTTTGAAGGGCCCACAGAAACTTTACACAAGAAAATCGACGGCTATTATAAGGCCACAATATTAATAATTATTATGGTTAAGAAGAGTAGTTATCAAGCTGATTAAGCTGTTTTACTTTAATTTTTTGCTATTGGTCAATTTAGAGCCGACCTTGGATAACTTTGTCCTTTATTTGTTCATTATTATTCCTAGTGGTAAACCTCTTGAATTGGTTGTAAGTTGAGAATATTTTAGACGAGATCGTCCTCTAATTTTAGGTTGAGGCTAGATTCTCAGTGAAAAATAAAATTTCAATTAAAATATTCTCATTAATTTTATATTGAAAGATTTTAACAACACAGGAGCTTGACCAATTACTGAATTAGACAATAAAATCTCTAACAAGTATCATCTCTATTGTAAAAGGTAGGTTTATTAGGGTTTAAAGGTGAATGACAATTATACCACTACAATCTTAGAAATAATTACTTTTGTATCCCTAATTCTACCCTATAAATACGGGGCTTTAGTTCTTAATAAAATATATACAAGTTTATTGACTTCTCTCTATTTTCTTCTCTTTTTTTCTATTTTATAACACTTTATCAGCACGAAAGCTTAATTCTTCAAAATCCAATGAAGATTCATGATGAATTGTCAAGATACCTGCTTAATTAATAGTGTAACTACACATACTATTTTTCAAGACAAAAAATATTTTTTGGACTTAATATTAGAAGAAAATAATGTCAATACAATATCAGGTGTATCCAGGGTCGGTCCTGTGATTGTCGGGGCCCCTTCCCGAAATCAATGTAAATGCAACAATTTATTATGCAACTTATTGCTAACTTAAAATTTAACATTAAAACAACAAACAAACATATTATATAAAAAATTTATATTATCAAATAACAAAACCAACAATATTTCAAACAATTATTTAAATGCTATTTGTCTTACTGTTTTAGAGGCAAAAATATTAATAAAATCTAAATAGTTTAGCTGCTCAACCATTTTTTTCTCTATTGATAATAGAGGTGGGCGTGGGTTGGGTTGATTTTTACACCAACCCTAACCCAACCCACCATGGTCGGTTTGAAATAAAATCAAACCAACCAACCCAATCAAGTATCGGTCGGGTCGGGTTGGATTGGTTGGCTTAGGCAAAGTCTTATTTATTACCATATATTCACACAAAACCAATACGTCATCCAAATAACTAATTGCAACAAATTTGACATACTTGTACGATTCATGAATGGAAAGATGTTAAAATGCTTACCTCACAACGCAAATCCATTTAGCAGTTTCAGTGCCAAAAGCTACTGGAAGTAATTGTAAGGGTGTCAACACAAAATGAGTACACAAGTACACGCATTCCTTCGTATTTCTCACAGGTATCCGTGGCTCAGCAAACAGCTGCAGATAGCATTAGAATCGGTGGATCAAAAATAAAAAAAACATGGAACAATCTCCATTCTTGTTATTAATTCTGGATCAAGCATGCATAAAAGTTCCATATACATATAAAACTAAACTTGGTCAACTTTCACAGAAAACTGAGGCTTAAGCCGCTCAACAAATTCTAAGTATTTTCACCATCTCATAGAACACAAGCCAGTGTGAGTGTACAGGGCATGAGGCCAACTGTTGTTTTCAGTTATAAGCGAGTACCTCAAGTAAATTTCTTGCAGCTCCCAACTCTCCCATGTTGTAACCCCGAACAGAATAAGGTCCTCCCAAAGTAAAAGCATCGTAACTGGGAAGATCTCCTACACAACCACCATAATGGCCATGAAGGAATAATACAGGTGTTGGAGGCTTGCCAGTAGCTTCTTCTACTTGCTTCAATTGGAAAAATTGGGTCACTATTAACTGGTGGCGGTTAAAGAACGGGAACTCGCTTCCAACACCAAGCCCTTGGTTAAGCTACACTCCAAAAATTAAAGAATGACAAAAAAATCTGTCACATTTTGCTCAACTGAAACTTCAAGCTATCTCCTCAGATTTTAGGTGAGTGTATGCAATGTGAGGGTAACTTCGTGATATTTAACGAAAAAATGTAAACCAGCCAACTCGAGACCTCCAAGAGCGGCACCCAAATTTGTGTAATCACTTGGAAATATTAGTACTTTCGGATTATAACACTTCCAACTTACCGACGACCCTTGGCCATCCACAATCGGCCACCGACGTCGATTTTGGTGATAACATGAGAGAGGCAACATCGTGGAGAGTGGAGTGGGACTGTAGGTGTCGTGTGAGAGAGAGAGATGGAAGATAGTTTAGGGTTGTGGTGTTTGCTTTGTCTGCCCATTTGGAATGAAACTTTGAGTTTGTTTTTTTTTCTTTTTTAACAAAGCAGGTCGGGTTGGGCGGTTTTTTTGGAGCAACCTGCAACCCGACCCAACCTGACCCGCCTTATTGATCAAAAACCCGAACCCAACTATAAAATTTGAAAAAACCAACCCAAACCGATCGGTTTAGGTCGAGTCGGGCAGTTTAGGAGGGTTGGTAGGTTTTTTGCCCACCACTAATTGATGACATAACCAATCCATTATATCTTTCTTCTGACATAGTTGATCGTACAATAATCAATCATATAAAACAATCAAGATGCAATTATATAAGTCGACAAGGCTCCAAACATTTCCAATTTCTTAAATAACAAGTTAGGAAAAGCCACTACTTACTTAAAAAGCAGAATTGCGGCGAAAACTATGGAATCATACCCTCGAGAATTCCATCGTCATGACTTACGAACGTGAAACAAAAATTTAACGTCAAACACCAATACTTAAAAATAGGCGCACATTTAATCAAGCTTAGGGAAATAACACATTTAATAAGAACTAATCACCATTAAAATAGTTTCATCAACAAAATAAATTAATTCAAATTAGTATACTGGTTGCAGAAACTGAAGATATCTTTTCTTGAGTTCATTGACATAATAATATCTCAAGTTCTCAACTATATATTCTCACACCTTACCTATCAAACTAAGTTATTGAAATTAACTATAAACAATTTCACACATTAGTCATTACTTGAGATTTAAGAGTTCTTCATCTCAAAGTTGTACAACAAATTATATATTAATCATTAATCAATAATCATTAAACATAGTTGTAGCATTTTCAGGTCCTCGACTCCATCCTAGACTAGATAACAGTTAACCCATTAACATTTAAGTATTTAACAGTCACATAGAAAAAGAGCATTTATCAGTTAAAATCAAGTAATCAAAATTATAATAAGTAAAAGGTAAAAGTCATAAATGAATAGTTGAATATTTAGTGTAAATGTAATCATATAACTCAAAAGGAATTAATAATCTTAACATGCTAAACTAACAGTCAACTGCCAAGCACTTGCTTGCTAATAGGGGTGAACAGCGAATTGCGCTCTGCAAAATAGAACCGGTGTGAACTGTGATGGTGTCCAACTTCGTGGATCATGACTGATGACTCAAAGGAAGAGGAAATCTGGAAGTTGGAATGAGGAAGTTGAGAAGAGAGATAGAGGCGATTGATGACACTGCGAAGGAGACGGACTACTCAGACGAGCGTTTGGGAGAAAGGGGTTTTTGATTGGGGATTGAGAATTTTGGGTAAATGATGGATAACAGATTATGATTTGTGGATGTATAAGTTGGGTAAATGGATTAAGACTAAGAGTATTGGATTTGGGTTTGAAGTTGTGGGCTGCTCTTCTTCATCACCTGGTTTGGTTCAACTAAAAAAAATAATATTCTGGGCTGAAATGAGGCCCCTGGAATCTAGGCTTGAGGCGTAGGCCTCATTCGCCTAGCCCCAGAACCGGTCCTGGTTATATCGAATAGTTGAAGGTTTCGGAGGAGCTTGTATTATTTTATCAAATAATACAAAACTATATATTAACGATGTACTTTATTCTAGTTAGGGCTGGGCAAAACTCTCGAATCAAACCGGCCGAACCGAACCTGCACCGCACCAAGCCAAATTGAACCCGATGATTCTTCTCAAATTAAATACCCGAAATGAATATCTGAATCGAGAATCGACGGGTACAGTTCGATTCTTCATAATTTTTTTATATTGAATAAATCAAATCATTTTAATTTTTTCTAATCAAATTAACAAGTTAACTAATTAGGTGATTGATTGATTGCACCAGCATTTAGTACTGAAAGGTGCATTCTTGATCCATTTAGGAGTTCTTTAACTCCTAAAATAATTGAGGCCTTGATTTGTACACAAAACTAGCTAATAAAAGAATTTAGACTTTTGAGAGTTTACCAAGATAGAGTTTGTATTGAAAATATATAGTTCTATGAGAGCATTGAGACAGGTAATAAAATATATGTTTTATTTTTCTTAGTAAATCTTATTAGTTGAACAAATTTTAGTTTATTTTAGTTTATTAATTGTGCTTTTTCAATTTTTTCAATAGAGTTTCTTCGTATAGCAAGTCAAGTAATTGATGATTAAATCAAATAGTTAGTAAGTATTAGTATTAGTAATAGTTAAAAATATTTTATCTTTATGACTTCTAATTCAAGAAATTTTTTTATGTAGACTTAAAGGTTTAAGCAAATGAATTATTGATATGGATCGTCAATATTTTAGTATTAGTATCTACTTTTTTGTAATTGTATATGTTGGTAAATTAATCTTATTAAACAACTTGTTATTTATATGTTTCTAAATTGGAATCCATTAATTTGTAAAAGCTACGATTGAATATGTTATTAGTTGTATTTATATAGTGTTGTTGTAAATGTTAAAAAATGCAAGTATGGTACAGAATTGAACAAAATCGAACCTGATTGAACGGAACCGAACCTGAATAGTTTCATAATTATATTTGGATTCGACGATTTCACTTACTGAATACCTGAAATTCCATGCCCAGTTCTAATTCTAGCAAATCTAAAAAAAATTTGTTTAGCTTCAACAATATTCGCTGCAATAGATATCATATTGAGATGATGCAAGAAAATATATTTTTGCATGACTTCTTTTGTATCTGGTCAGAAGCAGATAAAAGAAAAACGTCCTACACTCCCATCTGGCATGTATTATACATTTATAAAAATTGTTGAATCAAATAATATTATGAACAAGAAGTTCGTTGACTCAAAAAGTTTTATACCTTGGCATGATTGACTTGGACATCCAGAAGTTATAATAATGCGTCGAATAATAAACAACTCACATGGATATCCTTTAAAGAACCATAATATTCTTTTACCAAATAATTATCCACGTGTAGCTTGTTCGTAAAGTAAGTTAGTTATTAGACCTTCGACTACAAAAGTTAATATTGAATCTTCAACTTTTTTGGAAAGAATTCATGAAGATATATATGAGCAAATACACCCACCATGTGAACCACTTTGTTATTTTACGATTTTAATTGATTCTTCTACTAGATGGTCACATGTTTAACTATTTTTCACTAGAATGCAGCATTTGCTAGACTACTTGCTCAAATTATAAAATTACGAGCGTAATTTTTCGATTAGTCAATTAAGACTATTCGCCTAGACAATGCTAGTGAATTTAGATCACAAGCATTTTATAATCATTGTATGTCAATTGTGACTGTAATTGAATATTCAGTTGCACATGTCTATATACAAAATGGTTTTGCAGAATCATTTATTAAACGTCTACAATTTATTGCTAAACTATTACTTATGAAAACAAAATTTCCAAACTTCTGTTTGGGATCATGCTATATTACTACATTCTGTATCATTGGTTCATATTAGACCAACTGTTCATTATCAATATTCACCTTTGCAACTGGCATTTGGTCATGAACATGATATTTCTTACCTATAGATTTTTGGTTGTGTAGTCGAAGTCCCTGTTATACCCCCACAACTTACTATAAAATGGGTCCCCAGCGAAGATTTAGGATTTATATGAGTTTTGATTCACTATCAATTATTAGGTATCTTGAACCTTTAACCAATAATTTATTTATTGCACGTTTTGCAGATTGTTATTTTGATGGAAATAACTTTCCCAACTTTGGGAGGGGAAAAACTGCAACCCAAAAAATAAGGTAATTTTTTTTGGAATGAAACAACTCTATCTCACTTTGATCCCCGCAACAATCAATGTGAGAAAGAGACTAAAAAAATCATTAATTTGCAAAGAGTTTCAAATTAATTACCTGACGTATTTGTTGACATAAGAAAAGTGACAAAATCATATATTCTAGCAGAAATTGATGTCCCTATAGGATAATCTGTTGTGGTAAATGAATCTCAAATACGTCAGAAGTATGATCGACCAATTGATTTAAAAGACTCCGTGCCTCGAAAAAGAAAGGTGCATGAAAAAATCCAACCAAAAGTTTCAAAAAAAGTAACATTAGAAAAGATTGATCAATCAAATATTAAAAAAATGGTTCCCGAAGAATTATAAGTGTCTGAAAATAATGAGAATTCAATAAATTATATGTTATCTCATAAATTATGGGAACGAAATAATATTGTTATAAACAATATTTTCGCCTTTAATGTGGCTTTTGATATTATGCAAAATGAGGAACCTGAATCTCAATTAATTAAAGACTGTCAAAATAGAAGTGATTGGTCAAATGGAAAGAAGTCATACAGGCGAAATTGAGTTTCTTAGAGAAATGAAAAGTATTTGGACCTGTAATTCGAACATCTGAAAATGTAATCCCTGTTGGATACAAATGAATTTTTATACGAAAGAGAAATGAAAATAATGAAATTATAATGTACAAAGCACGACTAGTAGCTCAATGTTTCTCACAAAGATCAGGAATTGATTACAAGGAAATATATTCTCCCGTAATTGATACCATCGCTTTCAGATTTTAAATTAGTTTGATTATGTTACAAAAACTCGATATGCGTCATATGGATATAGTAACTGCATATTTGTATGGTTTACTTGATACTGACATATTTATGAAAGTCCCTGAAAGACTTAAAATACGGGGAACAAACGATACAAGCCCGAGAACTATGTTCTCAAATAAATTGGAATGATCATTATATGGATTAAAACAATCCGAACGCATGTGGTATAATTGCCTTAACGAATATTTGTTGAAGGAGGGTTATATTAATAAGGATGTCTGTCCATATATTTTCGTAAAGGAAACATATATTTGATTTGCAATTGTGGTAGTTTATGTTGATAATTTAAATTTAATTTGAAACTCTTGAAGAGCTCAACAAACTTGCTGATTATTTGAAAAATGAATTTGAGATGAAAGTTTTGGGAAAAATCAAATTTTTTCGTAGATTGCAAATTGAACATTTCGCAAATAGATTATTTGTTCATCAATTTATGTATACAGAAAATTTTTTAAAACGTTTTTGTACGGATAATGCACATCCATTGATATTATCTATAGTTGTTTGATCACTTGATGTGAAAAATGATCCATTTCGTCCACTTGAAGATGGAGAAAAAATTTTTGGTCTTGAAGTACTATACCTTAGTGCAATTAAAGCATTAACTTATCTTGCAAATTGCACTCGGCCCGATATAACTTTTTTTGTAAATTTCCTTGCAAGATATAACTTTACACCAACTCAAAGACATTGGAATAGTGTTAAACATATTTTTCGTTAACTAAAAGGTATTATTGATTTCGAATTATTTTATTCTCAAAAGTCGGGATCTGCTTTAGTAGGATATGCAGATGCAAGTTATCTATCCGACTCACATAAAACTAAATCACAAACAAATTATGCGTTTACACGTGGAGGAACAACTATATCATGGAGATCTGTGAAGCAATCCTTGATAGCTACATTTTCAAATCATTCTGAAATTATTGCAATCTATGAAGCAGGCCAAGAATGTGTTTAGTTGAGAAACATGACCCATCATATTCAAGCATCATGCAGATTAATTTCAACAAAGGATAATCCAACAATTTTATATGAAAACAATGCAGTTTGTATTGCACAACTCAGAGGAGACTATATAAAAAGTGACAAGACGAAGCATATTTCTCCAAAATTCTTTCATACACACGAGTTTCAAAATAATGGTGACATCGATATCCAGCAAATTCATTCAAGTGACAATGTGGCCTATTCATTTACAAAAGCACTGCCAGTATTTACATTCAAAAAATTAGTTTATGAGATTGGAATGCGTTGACTCAAAGATCTTTAGTGATCAACATCAAGGAGGAGTAGTTGTACTCTTTTTCCTTCACTTAGATTTTATCTCACTAGATTTTCCTAGTAAGGTTTTAATGAGGCATCATTTGTTTTCAATACTCTAAAATAACTGTACTTTTTTTCTTTATTTTGATTTTTTTCCCATTAAATTTTTATCAAACAATGTTTTAACGGAGTAGATATTTTTAATAATGTGTCATTCAAAGGAGAGATTGTAAAATGTAAGTTTATTAGGGTTTAGAAGTGAATGACAATTATACTTTTGCAACTCTATAAATAATTACTACCGTATTCTTAATTCTACTTATAAATACAGGGTTTTGGTTCTTAATAAAATACACACAAGTCTATTGACTTCTCTCTGTTATCTTCTTTTTTCTTCTTTTTTATAACAATCTCAATGAAATAAAAATTGGAAGTTTTTTTTATTTTAAATTAAAAATAGATCATGGGTGAAATCGAATATATTTAAAAAAGGAAAAGGCATTTTGACTTTTTTTGAACTTGAAATTGGTAATAACACAATAATAGTGGGACCATTGAGCTAAAAAAGAAAAAGAGAATCACTTGTCCACCTTCAACTAATCAAAATCAAACACGTGTATATCCGAAATCCCCTACCATACATAGCATGAATGTTATCCCATGCACATACATACCAAAGAGCAATAAAGGCACACAAGGTCATGGGCAAGTGGGTAAGAAGATATAAATCTATCTTCTTAATGGGCCACGTATTAAGGATCAAAGCCGAAGGCGGTCCATTATTAAATCTTTGGTGTATCAAATACTTTGTTCCTATTGGACGCTATTAAGAAGTGACATAAATATCTAAAGAGTGCCAACTCATGTAAATTATACTATATAGATATTTATGCCCTTTGCTGCCCGTGAATTCTCAGTCATTGGATTAGCACGAATCTCCGGATATCAGATCTGCTCGTCTCTTTTTGTGGAAGACTAGGTTTTGAGTGGAGCCACTCGGAAGAATGTACGGGAAAAATAAAAAAAAAAGAAAAAAAAAGGAGCTTATCATACATGCTATCTAGACGTGAATCTATGAAACCAAACATGGATGACGATTGGGAGTAGGGATGCAAAATTAATGTCGTAAAACACAGTACTCGTCCCGAATACGCTGAACTTGCTATCAATAGTTTTAATTCATTATATTGTCTCTGTTTGATTTAAATACAATTTTTTTTAATAATTAGACTACTATCTCGTCGAAAATAAATAACAATAATTAACAAACACATGTGACAACAATTTGAACATTTGATCACTCAAATTAATTGATTCTCGATCATATTGACAATAGAAAAACCCAAATTTCAATGCAAGTTGAGGCTTAATTCAAGAACTTTGAGAAGCACAAGCACCTACATATGCCTAGGTAGGGGCCGATTTAGGGGGAACTTCAGCCTAATCCCCTCCTTGGCCCATTTCAAATTTTCAATGTAAAAAGTTTTTTTGTAAGTAAAAAAAATAATTAGTTCGGCTTAAAAGTTTCTTTATTCTGGTCCCGAATCCACCCATGTGCGTAGGTGGCCTTGCAAGCCCAATTGGTGCTCATCACTAAGCAATCTTCCACATTGTATATCAATATTGAATACTCTTAGCCATTATGTACAAAAGACACTGCAATTCCCACTAGAAACTGCACATATCCTACTAACATCCTGCAATTTTGAATATCATAATGGAACCCCTATTGCGACGATCCCTCAAGCGATCTGCCTGTCATTCCATTTTTATTCATTTAAATTCTACTAAATTCTCTTCTTTTCCACAACCTTTAAATTAGATAATACTACACCATAAAAAAGATTGGTCTTTCCTCCAAACTAATGCAATAATGTTAGATGTATATCTTGTCTTACCGCAAGGTTGACAACCCCCTATGTAGCATAATCTGGACAATAGTGTGAAAAATTGTTGACAAAATCAAATGATAAGATGGTTCCATATGGAAGAATGCAAAAAAAAGATATCAACCATAATATATATGTAGGATAATTGGACTCGATTTCCATAATTCAACATACCATATCATACGACCTAGTACACAAGCCAAAAGAAAAAAAATATATAATAAAATAAAATATAAATATGAGGCTAACCTAATTTTATCAGACTAATACAAACAGAACGATCAATTTTTTGACTAGGATGGCGTCAAACCCCATCCCGCCTTGCCATCATGGAGAATCAAAGAGGGATGTGAAATATGGTTTTGTACTTAATCTTTTTTTATGCTATTTTTATATTTTTAAATTTAAATTTATAAAAAATTAATATTAAAAATAAAGAATATATAAATGAAGATATTTTGATTTCCACTCTGCTTCTCGAAAATTCCCAATGGGTCACGTACAAGAAGGATAAGGTTGGACTTTTGTCCCTGGACAATATTGAAAAATAAAAATGATGCTAAAATCTTGTTTGTTGTATTGTTTGAGCCAAATTTAGCATTGAATACCAAATATACACTAAGCATTATGACTTTAAGGCCAAAATTTGAATCTTGAAACAACATTCCAGTATTTGCAAGAAATGTGGTAATATTCATACCACATTCTACTACAAAACACAAATTATTTTAATTGTATTAAATCTTCTAGTAACGTTATTTCCTTAACATTTTTTTCATTGCATTCTTATCATTAACCTTCAATTAATTAGCATATCTTGTCTCCAGACACACACACACACACACACACACACACACACGCACACACAAAAAAATTGAGGATATGAGTGGTATGATGAGAAAATATTGAAATTCTTAAGTGCAATTAAAATATACTACAACTAATAAAAACTATGATTGAAAATATAATTATCCTTTATTTATCCGTGAAATGAACCATGATCGTGAGCACATAAAAAAAATGTAAATCTATTATTCGAACTATGCATTAAAGTTAAATATGTGTAAAAAATTACTGCTTCGTTATCAATAGCAAATTTTCATTTATAAACTATGCACTTATTTGATTTAGTTAAAAATTAATTTTTAGTGTATTTTTATAAGAGTTGATAAAATGTACAAATGAAAACTAATAAAAAAAATATAGAAATTTCATAAATTATGTAGTTAATTTTTTTTATTTTTTTATTTTCATAAAAAGAGTAATTAACTCAAAACTTCAATAAAAAATGTAAAATGATAAATAGCCATCCTATTTAAATAAAACAGAAAAAGGAAAAGAAAAATTAAAGAATAAATTGCAATTATACTCCGAAACTTTTTATAAAACTACAAATGAGTCCAAATAAATTATTAAAGGGGTAATTAATACAAAATGTTCATACATTTCAATATTATTATGCAAAATGTCCATATATATTATTTTTTTGACAAATTTTTACTTTTACTTTCATATTTCATTGTGGAATTCACTATTTTCATACATTTTTTTTTGAATTAAAAGCTATACAATGACGAATATACCGTCCTATTTAAATAAAATAAAGAATAAATTGCAAATATACTCCCAAATTTTTCAAAAAAATACAAATAAATTTCAAGTAAATAAACCAAAACAAAAAAGTAAAAAAAAAAAAAAACTTTCTTTTTTACTTATTTATTTGAAATTTATTTATACCTTTTTGAAAAATTTGATAATATAGTTGGAATTTATTATTTTTATTATTTTTATTCTTGTTTTATTTAAAAAGGAATATATATTTGTCATTTTATATTGTTTATTAATAAATTGGATGAAAATGACATTTTTCACAATGAATTATGAAAATAGGGGTGAAAATGTCAAAAAATGAAATATAATAAAGTTTTGCACAATAATATTGAAAGGTAAGGACGTTTTGTGCTATTTACCCTTTTATCAAATGAAGGCCAAAGAAACCTCAATATGTTTTTTTTTTAAAAAATATCACAATTTATTTTTTGTTAAAAATATTCCACAACTTACGTATCATTTTTTAAAAAAAATGAAAAAGACGTACAGAAACAAAATCTTCACTTTGGAATCGCCAAGACTTCTATAAAAATATCTGAGGAATGCTACATGTATACCCAGATTTAGTACTTGGGTGACATAATGCAGAAGGTGGTCAACTTGAGTGTATAAGTAGCATAAATGAAAATATCTAATCAGATAATATTTTTTACTTGTCAGCCACCTTCTCATATAAATAAAATTAAATATTCAATTCAAACCACTAGTGGACCCAATTTTTTGCTCTAATTTTTATATGGAGCTTGAGGCAATTTTTTTTTTGTTTCTCGTCAATTTTAATTCAGACTCTTTAACAGATAATTGATAGATATTTATAAAATATAAAGTATATTTAGGAAGTGTTTATAGACGCTTTAAATTATAAAAATATCTTCAATGTTAATGTGTATAGTAATTATGAAATTCTTAAAATGTGTGAATAAAATATGATTTAATTATTTATATAAGATTAGGCTGAAGATGAAAGTGTCAAGAATAAACCACATAGGGCATATTTGGCTATGCTTTAAAAGTTTGTTTATATGAAAATAAATAACATTTAAAAAAAAAAGTATTAATCAAAACTAAAAATACATAAATAGCTTATTTACCGTACAATTTTGTCGTTTGTTTATTCGGGGTGACACTCCGCATATACAAATATCTAAGTTATTTCCAGTAAGCTTGGAAAAATAATGTTACCAAAATTGGCTCAATTTGGCCTGTGCAACTGGTAAATTTGGGAACTGAGACCAAAATCGAGCCATATCATGTCCGGTTAATCACTTATGACTAAGACGCTTAAAAATCCATTGAACCGGCTGATTTAATCGTAAACCGGTGAATCGGTCGCGATTTTATGATTTTCCCAATTTTTTCATAATGAAATTTCAACTTCATGAATGATATTCATAAACAACAATTCAAAGGTCTATAGAGAAATATTGGATGACATACTCCTTTTATAGATGCATCTCTCGTAAATGGTTTATAAACTTCTAATGTGGGATAATGCATTTTATAGATGCACTTCTTTTCAATAATTTCATAAACATCCAATGTGGGTAGTGACATAACAAAAATGTTAACAAATTATATAATAATGAATCTAATTAACAAATTATTAATATAATTTTTTTTAAAATTATTGTTTTTATTATATTTTATTATTTTTGTGTTTATTTATTGTATCTGATTCGACTTCGATTAAACCTTCTGACCCTTCAGGGTTGATTTTCAAAACATTGTAGAAAAATAAAAGCTACTTTTTGTGTACAAAGTACAAACAAATTTGTACAAGTTTAAAATCAAATACAAGCTTTTGAATAAGAAAGACTAGTCGATACATAGTTGATGCAGATTTCTTATCATCGAAAGAAAAAAAAAATTGCCAATCCCACCCACATCAGTTGCCCTATCTATTCCAATTTAGTTTTCAGATTCGGTCGAAGGTCAAAATAAATAACTTTCTTAATCCCCTTTTTAACTAATAAATATTATTTATTACAAAACAAACTTATTTACTTCTAAGCTTTACTAATAAACAAACTTTTCAAGCTTAGCAAAACTATGTACTTAAGAAAAATTAAATTTATTTAAACATAATAGGATAATGTTATTCGTTATCGCTCATTAAGAAAGTCTCTCTGCGTGAGATATACATAAGGAAGGTGATTAGTTGACACTACCATGTGAATGCCATGTAATTCGATTGACTTAGTGAGTATATGTGAATACTATTGTTCTATTAGATAATAATAATAAAAAAAATATTGCGGGCCACGCTAAGAGTGTATGTATGATACATGGATGGCCATAGCATGACACATGGCTTCTTGAGGCATGAGCAAAATATCACTGCCACCTATGCACGTGAGAGAGCAGATAAAGATCTCTCTCTCTCTCTCTAATCTTTCTCCACTCGACCTATCTAATGTTTTGAGTTAAAAAAAATAAAAAATCACTCAACTGTAGTTCCTCATAATTGTTTATCTCCAGACACACGATTTGTGATTTTCCTTTTAATTATTATATTTGATTTGATATATATAATTTATTTATTTATTATTATTTTTTTTTTGTGTTACTTAATTTCAACAAAAAGAAAAATAGAGGCTATATAAATATTTATGTCTTCACGAGTACCAATTAGCATTCAGAATTTATTGATTTTAAGGTATGAAAAAAATTTAAGTTGAGTGAAAACTCGTAATTATGCATTTTAATCTATTTGAATTATCATATCTTCAAGCGGTTCAATATAT
>NW_019237553.1:49945-56346 GCF_002742605.1 Olea europaea var. sylvestris | reverse complement strand
GGCCAAAGGTGAGATCAACTCACTTTCACATTGACTCGAGAACTCAATATTCTCGAAAGTGAAAAAAGTGGAGTGGTTTTCTCTGAGTTCTCTTTAGCGCATCAAATTTCTGTAAAACAAAACTTAGATAGTCCTAACATATTGAAGCGTTGTTCAGTTAACCTTGTTTTCTCTGAATATATGAAGCTTATCATTTTGGTCAAGTTCACATCGAATATATTAAGTTCATCATTTTGCTCAAGTTCGTATTTGAATTAGATATTCGATTTGTGAGATAGAATCTGTGGTAAGGGGAATAAGAGACCGTTTTCTAGCATCTATTGTGTGTGTTGCTTTGTGTGAGGGTAAGAGGACAAGAAGGATGGTTGATTGGCTTCTCTTGTGGTCAGGATTGGTAAGGGTAGCTGACACACATTTATAGTTGGGACTGGGAGTAAGGATACTACACTTGTCGTTATGAAATTTTCAGCTCTTTAGAGTTCAATCCACATATTAAAGTGAGGGAGGAGGCCTACAATGGTTAGTTCTCATTGAACTGTTTCATCTAAAAGTTTAAATTGTTAGAAAGTTGACACATTTATTTAAATAATTGGCTTCCTTTGTGGTCAATATGAGAAAGGGTGACATATGTATTCACCATTAGGGCTAAGGATTTAACATGTACTAATTTGAAATTTGAAGTTTGAAATTTTCAACATTTTGGAGTTTAATCCGCAAGTTAAAGTGAGGGCATGCCCACAATAGTTAGTTTTTGTTGAATCATACTGTCTAAAACTTGAATCCACACGGTAAAGTGAGGGGATGCCCTGTATGCATTTTATTGTTGCCTACAACATGACTCCTCATGTGCACCCTAGACTTTTAAGGCCCGTTAACATTTTTCATAAATAAGCGAAGATGAGACTTGAACTCAACTTTTTCCCTTAGCTGTCATGTTAGCCATTATAGAAATGCAAATAAATATTGAAGAGAATCGTTCATTCTTACATCTCTGTGAGTCCAAATATATATTACAACCGGGAACCAAAAAAGGAAAAATCAAACAAGGAAAAAATATATACTTTCCTAATCTAAATAAGGTACAAATATAATGATATAATAAAATATAATCTTTCAATATATCTCAGGATTTCTACACTCCCCCTTAAGTTGGATCGTAAATGTTGATCATATTTAACTTGAATATGAGATCCTCGAAGTTTTGTCGAGATAGTCCTTTGGTGAAAACGTCTGCAATTTGTTCTTTAGTAGGCACATAGGTCATGCATATAATTCCGTCTTCAACTTTTTCTTTAATGAAGTGTCTGTCAACCTCGACATGTTTGGTTTGATCATGTTGGACCGAATTGAGAGAGATATTGATCACAGCTTTGTTGTCACAATAGAGCTTGATTGGAAAATCTATCACAGCTTGTAATTCCTCCAATAGTTTCTTCATCCACAGTCTTTCGCATATTCCTTGTGCGACAGCTCAGGCTCAGGCTCAGCACTGCTTCTGGCTACCACACTCTATTTCTTACTTCTCCATATTACTAAATTTCCCCATACAAAGGTATAATACCTAGTAGTTGATCTTCCGTCTTCTATGGATCCGGCCCAATCTGTATCTGATTGGAAAATCTATCACAGCTTGTAATTCCTCCAATAGTTTCTTCATCCACAGTCTTTCGCATATTCCTTGTGCGACAGCTCTGGCTCAGCCTCAGCACTGCTTCTGGCTACCACACTCTATTTCTTACTTCTCCATATTACTAAATTTCCCCATACAAAGGTATAATACCTAGTAGTTGATCTTCCGTCTTCTATGGATCCGGCCCAATCTGTATTAGTAAATTTTTTTACCTCTTTCCTTCCATTTTTCTTAAAGAAGAGTCCCTTTTCGGGGTTACCTTTGAGATATCTGAATATCTGAGGATTCTATATACAGCTTCTAGGTGAGTTTCTCTTGGAGAGTGCATGTATTGACTTACCACACTTACTGCGAATGCAATGTCAGGTCTTGTATGTGAGAGATAAATTAGTTTGCCCACTAGTCGCTGATATCTATCCTTTTCCACTAACGCACCTGTGTCTTCTACCCTTTCCGTCAATAATGAGCTTAATTGATTGAGCCCATTCTCGATAATTTCTTCCATTCAATCTCTCGACTGTGAGTTGGAATGAAGAATTATCCATTCTCCCTAAGCCCATGGTGGAATGAGATTCCACCTCGCTGTTTTGAGGCCCGGATGTCATTGTATGGTTGTTTCTTTCTGATTTTTCTGCCATTGACCAGTTTTGGCTAGGTCAGGAAAGGCTCTGATACCATATAGAAATGCAAATAAATATTGAAGAGAATTGTTCATTCTTACATCTCTGTGAGTTCAAATATATATTACAACCGAGAACCAAAAAAGGAAAAATCAAACAAATATATACTTACCTAATCTAAATAAGGTACAAATAAAATGATATAATAAAATATAATCTTTCCATTTATCTCAGGATTTCTACAAAGAAACAACCTGTCTCAACTGGAGAAAAGAAACAACCTGCCTTAAGGGATAAAAAATCCCACATCAGTTAAATACCGAAATATTGACCAACTTAAAAAGATTTTGGGCTACTCCTCTTAGTAAGATTGACCTTTTAAGATGGAAGCTCAAGTCTTAATATGGTATCAAAGCTCATTAAGCTCCAACGAGCAATTCGATTCGGTTAAGACTCTAAAAATGAGCACATGGATTTTAAGATTGGTCTGCTCAAATGAGCCACCATATTGCAGGGGCATGCTAAGGGATAAAAATCCCATATCAGTTAAATACAGAAATATTGATCAACTTTAAAAGATCTTGGGCTACTTCTCTTAATAAGGTTGACCTTTTAAGATGGAACCCCAAGTCCTAATAACCATCTAAGAGGTTAAGCTGCTAAAGAGAGGGCATATTTATGTATGTAAATATTGTCTTCTATACGTGCCCTCACCTTTACATGTGAGCTCGATTCATCAAAGGCTTTAACATGTGACATTTTCATAATTGGTGGCGGCGATATTTGGATGTAGATCTTTTGCTTGGCTTTAACTATGTTGATCGACGTTATCTAAATGTTTAAGCAGTTAGGGAGGGGACATGTGTATTTATTTAAATGTTCTAAACATATCATCTCGCGTGTAAACCAAATTTTAAAAGGCCTGGCAGTGACAATTTTTTGTGAATGGGTAACCGTGTGACGTAAACTCAAGTCGTCTCCCTAGTATGATACTATAAACCATCTCATGTAGCACAAAATTTAGAACAACAAAATATGGAGAAGGAGAAGAAGAGAATATAGGAGAAGAAATGAGAAGAATAGTAGAAGGAAATCTCAATAACTTTATATTCAATGATCAATAATCTGTGTAATTGAAAAATCCTTGTCTAATTCATGGATCCAAGTCAAAACTGTTTACAACCATGTGAAATTTTGGACTTTCTACTGCATATGTATGTGTAAGTTCTGTTTTTAGATTACTTCCTTGTAGCTGTAAGTGAACTTGTTTGTAAGACTTAACGTTTTACCTTTTTACAAGTACGTTTTGTTTATGTAAGTTCTGTTATTTAAATTGCTTCGTTTTAGCTATTGCACATTTATACTTTGGATATTTTTAACAGTTTTTTTATTCCTCGTTTCAGGCTCAAATTACTGCCTATGTCGAGTATTTTGGTCAATTCACATCAGAACAATTTCCTGATGACATAGCAGAGGTATTTTGTTTATGCATTACTTTTGAACTGCCTTGTGGGATAAATGAAGGAAGGAAACCTTTACTTTCAATTTCCATATCTAGGTATTTATTTTTGAACTGGCAAATACTTGTTAATAGACGTTTCTACTTGTAACATTTATTGGTCTTGCAGCTGATCCGAAGCCAATATCCATCCAAGGAAAACCGACTTTTTGATGAAGTTTTAGGTACTTGCTACTTTTATTGACCATATAGGATTGATATCAGCTCATTTCATCATCTCAAAATAGGGTTAAAAACACCGGTGGTTGCTGAATTTTTAGTAAAATTTCATTTTAGTGACTGAAGTCCATTTTGTTACATGTTGGTTAATTTCAAGTTGGTCACTAAATTTAGACACTGGTTACCAGTAAGTTTGACTAACGGAAAAATTAACGTGGCAGTCTGGTTGGCAAATAACTAGACTACCATATCACCATTTCCATTAGTGAAACTAACAGACATTGGATATATTGGCTGACTTGAAAGAAAATTGAGTTTGTTCACCGACCCGGAACAAATTGAAGATTAGTGACCAAACATGAAATTTTGATAAAAATGCAACTGCCACATCTTTTCCATTTGACACTAACAAACATTGGATAAAGTGACCAACTTGAAACAAAATTAGGTTTGGTGACCAACCTAAAACAAGTTGACGTTTAGTGAAAAAATTTATGCCACTGGTTTATTTAACCCTCTCAAAAAATGTAATGTTTCGAGTCTTGCTTGTGCAGCAACATAACTTGTGTGTTTGTTTTGTTTTCCAGCAACATTTGTTCTCCACCATCCAGAGCATGGTCAGGCTGTTATTCTTCCTATTATTTCATGCATTATTGATGGTACTCTAGAATACAATAGGAGTGGTTACCCATTCGCTTCTTTCATCTCTTTGGTCTGCCCCAGCAGTGAGGTATTAGATTGTTAAATCAACTTATGATTCTGCATTTTCTCTTTTCCTTGTCATATCATGGATTTACAAGATTTCTTCTTCACTTGTCATTTTAAACCTTTCAGAAGTAGCATCTTCAAAAGATTATCAATTTTGTGAAATGTGCCAATTCCACTTAGTTACCCAATACTAGATTAATGATTCAATATTGAATTACAGAATGAGTATTCTGAGCATTGGGCACTTGCATGTGGGGAGATCTTACGAATTTTGACTCATTATAACCGCCCAATTTACAACATTGAACGTCACGACAATGAAGCAGATAGAATTAACAGGGTGACCCATGCTTCAACAAGTAAACTCGTGGATGGAAAACCTTCTTTGCCTTCTGTACAACAAGAAAGAAAAACTATGAGGCCACTGTCTCCCTGGATTACTGATATATTGCTTGCAGCACCTCTAGAAATTAGAAGTGATTACTTCCGCTGGTAAGCAAGTGAAACTTTTATGACATGATGCTTTCACATATGTTGAAAATTCTTGTCAAGAAAATATAATTTCTATACTTTTTAACCTATTCTACCAAAAGGTCTTGGTGTTTTCAAACTCAGGTTAAATAGCAGTAAAAGTCCCCAAATTTTCATTTCGTTTGCAAATCCGTCTCCAACCTTTTTTTTTGGATAACTGTGTCCCCAACATTTGGAAATTAGCGCCATTTATTCAAATGTATGAGTTCCATCTATTTCAATGCTTGTCAACCCATTCGACCAGAAAATTCAAAAATTAAAAAGGACAAATAGGTATTCCATTACTCTAAATTAAAATATTTAAAAAGAAAACAAAATGAAAATTCAGAAAAAATAAAAGCGAAAAAAAAAAAAAATTATTTATCTTCTCCGCCCACACCTTGTACCTAGTACCTACCTATCCACTACACTACACTGCCAGTCTGCCACCCCACGACATATCTTAATGTGCTTGCAATATGTTCCTTATCTAATTGCAAAATTTAGCAAGTGACAACTGACAGAATGAAGATGCTTAACCTAGGTAAAGAATAAAAAACCACAATTCAACATTTTGACATGTTTCCAGCGAAACATTTGAATTGTTTCTGTTTTAGAAGATACCGTAAAGAAAAACAAGGGAAATTTTAGAACTAACAAAAATCCAGTAGAATCCATTTCAGTCATGAAAAATAAAATTGGTACATGATTCAATGCTCCATAAGAAGAGCTTCCTTTTTTCAAGAATTTACCACACTCTGAAGTATGTTTATTTTCAGTTCCTGCAACATATGTAATTGAAACAAAAACTTTAACCTCCATTAAGGATATCCAGTGAAGGTGTAGGAAGAGTTGGAGGTGGAGGTGGGGTAGAGAAAGATGAGTCGTGTTTTTTTATCTGAATTTTCAATTTGTTTCATTTTCTTTTCTCTTATAATGTTTTAATTTAGAATAATGGAACGCCACTTTGTCCTTTTTAAGTTTTGTAATTTTTTGGTCAAATGGGTTGAATAATGTTGAAATGGAAGGAATTCATCCATTTGGATGGATGGCGCTAATTTCTCAAAGGTTGGGGACACAGTTGTTCAAGAAAAAAGAGGTAGAGGACGGATTTTCAAATGAAATGAAATATTGGGAATTTGCTGCTATTTACTGGAAAATTTATTGTATCAGTATAGAATATGGAATTTTATAAAATAATCTAGAGAAATGCTTCATGTTTGAAAAAAGTGTGTGGGTTCATCAAACAAGGGGA
>NW_019237553.1:39492-46703 GCF_002742605.1 Olea europaea var. sylvestris | reverse complement strand
CTAGAAGCTTAAGCATAAAGATGGGGGAGTTACCATCTAAGACAGACAAAATACCTAGATTCAGGTCTTGCCATTATCCATATATGAAAATTGTGTGTGTCAAACCATTGATGAAAAATGAATTCATTCTACACGTGAGAGGGGTGCATTGAATACAAGATTGAAATGAGGCCCCTATCTAACTGCTTAGGCTTTTAGATAAGGTGGTTAACAACATTTTAGAAGCATCACTGGCTCAACACCATGTTAATCTATTGCTTTTACTCAGGTATTACTCGATTGCTAGTCCAAGTGCCACTCAAAGGCTGCTCCTTGGACTTCTAGAAGCTCCACCATCCTGGGCTCCTGATGCACTTGATGCTGCTGTACAACTTGTGGAACTCCTTCGCGCAGCAGAAGATTATGCCTCAGGAACAAGGGTAAGTTGTATCCTTTTTCAATTTTTTTTTTTTTAATGAGACTAAAAGGTTTTCTGTAACAAGAGTAGTTAGCTGTATTGAGAAGATTTGAGAATATAAACTTAAGGCCTTCCCCATGAATGATTATGCATAGAGCTATATAACTAGTTCAGTGTGGTTATGCTTTTAAAAGGTCTACACCTTTTTATCTACCTGCAGGAACTTTTGATCTGACGAAATGTGCATACTACATTCTTTTGGTTCAAAATTGTTTCTCTGTGTGTGTATATGCACACAATTTTAATTGATCATTGATTAAACGTATAATCACTTTGGTTCTCTGGCGAGCGGCTGTGCCACTCATCCGTTCAATTAATTAATTATTATTATTTTTGGTTTCTTTCAGATCCTTGTTGGTGCAAGTTGTTTTGCATTATATTCTCTTGGTTCTTTTTGTTTTTGACCTTTTTTCTCCCCTAGTATTTGTTTTAGTCAAATCTCGTGGTGGCGGATGACTTCCTCTTATTCTCTTTATTAACTAGTTCCTCGATTGGCCTGCAGCGTTCTAATGTAGGAGTTTTTCTGTTTATTGGTCACTTTGGAGTCGTCTAGCATTGGTTATTTTCTGATTGTGACTTTTGGATGTTTTGAATTGGTGGTTTTGCCATCAAATCATCGTGCTATCTTAGTGGTTTCTGTAAAGGGCTCTGTCCTCTTTCAACCTTTGCTTGTGATTGTGCCACCTTTTGCTCTGATTGCTGGGTTTTAGCCGTTCAGATGTGCTGCTGCTGGCAACTTTTGCTAGTTACCCTGGATGTTATATGTTTGATTTTTGCAGGGTCTTTTGGATTGATTTTGTTTTAAGTTAGCAATTACTGGTTCTGGTCTTTCAATTTGTTCTTTGGCCACTTTGATTGATTTGGTTTTAAATCCTGTTTGGGACTTTTGATTTAGTGACAGAGAGCTTTACTGTTGGTGGCATTTAAGCCTTAATTGTTTGCTTTGCGGTTTGATGGTATTGCCTACACTGGCTACTGCTAAAGTGAAGATCCAGTCCTATGGTTGGAATTACAGTTTGTGGTCAAATGATCTTTGTTCAAGGTTCTGCTAATTGTCACTGGCCAATGAAAAAATCAAGACAGTTTTGTAGGGCTCCCGATTCATCTCCTTTCTTCCAGTGAAGTCTTTTATAGAAACATATGGCTTCAGTTATTTATTTCACATCAGTTACGCAATGTATGATGGCAGAATGGATTTTTATAGTGGTTCGTGGTTATGGAAGATTAGTTAAATAGTGCTTGCTTAGGGATTTGGTTTAAGTGCCCTTTTGGCAGCTTTTTACTTGTGCTTGTACAGCTACTTGAGGAAGTCTTGGACCAGCTTCCTTTGAAAGCTACTAACTAGGTAAAACAATTTAAGAAAATTATCCAAAGAGGTCCAGAAGAGCTTCTTAGTCTCAAAAGTAGCTTTTAACTTTTCAAAAACCCGACTAAATGGGCCTTGAATCCTAAGTATTCTACTGGTCAGATTTTATATTGTATGGGAAGGAGGGTGCCGAAGATAAAAAGAATAAAGGAAAAATTAGTGCCATAAGATAATACAGGTGATAGAAAATTAGTAATTTTAGTGATCGTGGGCTTAAGTTGATAATTGCTTTTCTGAGGTTGTAGCTGGACTAAACTTTGAAGTGAAGAAAACTGTTTAACGGCTTGGTCAATTTGGTGTGGCTGGTGATTGTGTGCCTGAAGATATTGAATTTTAGTCTCGCATTTGTGTTAATCGATTTTTGGACCTTAAATTGCTGACATGAAATATATGGATTTGGGTCTCAGATTAGTAACTTCTGGGCCATTGTTTGCTGAGACTGTCTTAGTTTATGTGTGTTTTGAAACTTGTTTGGTTTCGCCTCTACATATTGTTGATTTGGAAATTGGCATTTGCTTCCTGATAATTTGAAGTTGGCATTTGGGTATAGTTAATATGGATTTGGTATTTAGAATTTGCATTCAATTGATTTGGTTGTTCAGTTATGCTTGAATTGGTGTTATGGATCCTACAATGATGAAGAATATGGATTTGTTTTTAGCAACCTTCGTGTTATTATGCTTGTAATGATAATGAGGATTTAGGCTTATGGACTAGTAACTTTGTCACGCCGCACGCGTTTTCTATAACATGATGTATATTGCAAGTGTATGGTGTCAAGTTTTGTAATATAATAATGGAGCTAGAGTGTCGAATCCACAGGGATAGTAATTTAATTTTATATTAAGTACTATAATAGAATAACTCTTATTTTTATCTAGAAAATTGAATTATAAGATCAATGGTTTTAAACTAATCTAATGATGAATATGGTTACGAATTCAAGGATGGATACTCTTCCCGCAACATCCAAACTAACCTAGCCACCATCAATTCCAGCTGGCCTGGGCATCAATGGTGGACCCTCGATTGGAAACCCCACAGGCCTCATGCCACAAAACCCTAGCCTCTCCTACTTGTAGGCGGTGGCTCACCCTTGCAACCCTAGCGTCGACGCTCGGAACTACAGAATTGACAACGATGTGCCGACGATCGGTACGGGAGCCCAAGGTGACACCATCCACGTCAACAGCTAGATTATCCCAGATCGACCGGATGAGTAGACAATCGAGCATCCACCGTCCACCTATTCTTTGACGGCTTTTCGGCCACACGTGCCTGCTCGGTCGGTCATGCTGGTCTTTTTGACATCGGCCAGGCAGTGGCCTGGGATGCGCCGATCTAGCCATGTGTGTGTCAGTGCGTGGAAATCATGCGCCACTGTCGTTGAGGCTATAGATTCCTGCTGCTACAACTTGAACATCCCAACATCTGATTTTATTGTCTGATGCATCGTTTGCACAAGAGCAAGGGAATTAGTATCATTCAAATGGTGTGGTGGTTAATTCTTGATTTAGAATTGAGGCAAAAGAGTTCTTAGTGTCTGTCTACGAATCAGGCATTGTTAAGATATCGGAATGGGGAGTGGAGATTTCAAATGCTATTTGTATGGGGAGATTTGGAGCCGTTTGAATGGTAAATATGGTGGAAAAGGTGAGGTTAGCTAGAAGGTTGAAGGATTTCGTTACAAAGTTCAATGAGTCCTCTCGAGCTTTCTTGGCACAACACTATGCAAATAGTCGTGGTAGGTATATGATTATAGCACAATATTGGGGAGAGACGTCGGAGAGCGGTGGTGATGGTGCCGGAAGGGGCGAATGGAGAGGGTTGGGCCTCGATTTTGCGTGTGTTTTAGGTAGTTATCAATTCTTTTGTTGTCGGAGACAAGGTTAAGGATCGAACAGTCGAAGAAGGGAACCAACAAGGGATGACTTATGTCGGAGTTACGGCAAATGTACAAGCCTCACGGAACGCCGATAAGCGGGTATTGTTGCATATGGAAAGGGCGGTTAAGGAGAGGAGTAATCCACGCGAGCAAATCTTAGGACCTGATAAGGACGGACAAATAAAGGTGCATGGGTCAGGAAATAGCTACCGAAGCATAATTGATAGTCCCTTGAATAGCGCTGAAATGATGACCCACATCCTATCACTGAAAGTAGAACTCGATGAATTAATCAAGTTGATGGATAATGGGTATATAGTGGGTTCCAGGAAGACCTATCATAAGTGTGGGGGTGGGCTTGGATGAGTTGACATCGAACTGGACCCACAATAAAGAGTTGCCAGTTGAGCCAAGCGGCGAATCTCTGAGGTGGACTAAAATAGTGGAGGTGGAACCTTGGGCCGAGGAAGGGGAGATGAATAAGTTAACTCTGGAGTTAGCGGTATTGGATGCAACTAAAGACAAGTGTTCTATGACCATAGGTGCGTTGAACACAAGGCTGGTAGAGGGATTGAGGTCGGCAAAGGAGCAAGAGATCGGAGTTGTATTGGCAGAAAGCCCAGCTACAGGAGTTGAGGAACAGCAAGGGGCGACAGGATCAGCAACTATGGTTGTGAACACTTGGGGAATGATAAAGAGAGGGACTTGGGGAATGATAAAGCTTTGGTGGTATGGGTTGATGGTGTTGAAAAGGAAGATATGGATAGCGATGTAGTACTCGTGGAGGATGACCCTCTCCATGCCGAGGAGATAGTGGAAGTTAGTGCAGTTGACATTAGTCCACCTCCATCTAGCTGGGTTATCCAAAAAATTCTGGATTTCAGCAAGATGATGGGTGTCTCCTGTGAAGGATATGAAACTAGGCTAATGAAATTATTTGAGGAATTAGGATGGGGAGACGATCGATCATTTGTTCATTCATTGTGATGGTGTATGTTGGATTTGGAACAATATACTAAGTTCACAATCTATGGATTGGGTGATGCCTCGTCGTATTGAGGACGTGATACGGGCATGGCGTAGGAAACTTCGTGATAAGGATAGCAAACTAGCATGACACCTTATCCCGGGCTGCATTGTATGGTGCGTGTAGAGAGAAAGGAACAACCGTTGTTTCGAAGACCAAACAAAGACAAGAGAGCAGATAAGATAAACATTTTACTTTACCTTGTATTCTTGGTTTAATGCTGTGGTTAGAAATCCTGTAGATGGGTTGCCTAATTTCATGTTTTTCCTTAATGGCTTAAAGTGATTGTACACCTTTCGTGTATCATCTTTTAAGTAATAAAATTATTTGATTACCTATAAAAAAAAATTATTTGAGGAATTGGAGGCTAGTAGGGGACAAGGGATGGGCACGCCAGGTGGAAAGACAAGAAGAAAAGGTGATCGTGAACTCAAGCTGCTCGAATGCTTAGTCAATTATGATGTTAAGGGCAGCGATTCAAGGAGAGGTTTGATGGGGAGGGATGGCAGAGTGTTAAGATGATACCAAAAATAATCAGCTGGAATGTGAGGGGGCTGAACGAAGTTGGAAAAAGATTAGGTATTTGAAATCTATTAAGGGGTTGGAGTGCTAACCTTGTATGCTTTCAAGAAACAAAGTTGAAGGTTGTTTCAAGGGCTATTGTGAGCAGTCTATGGGGGGGGGGGACAGCATGTCGATATCAATATGTCAGGTCATCAGGGGCTTTAGGAGGTTTGTTAGTCATGTAGGATACGAGGATTTTTAATATGGAAGAGGTCAGTGAGGGGTTATTTTCTCTCTCTCTTTTGTTCAGAAATATTGGCGATAGTTTTCGTTGGATGTTTATTAGAGTTTATGGGCCTAATACTGATGAGAGTAGATGTGGTTTGTGAGATGAGTTCGCTGGTATGATGTCTTGTTGGGACCTTCCTACGCGTATTGGCGGAGATTTCAATGTGGTTCGATTTCCTACTAAGAGGTCTAGTGGTGGGAGATTAACAGGAGCAATGGAGGATTTCTCAGATTTTATTAGGGATAATACGCTGGTAGACATGCCTTTAATTGGAGGAGGCTTTACTTGGTCATCTAACCGGGATCAACCTGTCTCATCTCGATTAGATCGATTTCTGATTAGTGGGGAGTGGGAGGCCAAATATCCAAAGGTCACTCAGCGGAGATTGGGGAGGGTGTATTCTGATCATTTTCCTATTTTGTTATCGGGAAATGTGAGGTATAGTGGAAGAATGTCTTTTAGATTTGAGAAGATGTGGCTTAAAGTAGATGGCTTTAGGGAGCGAGTACAGGATTGGTGGGCATCTTATGAATTCGGGGGGTCTCCCAGTTATGTGTTGCACCAGAAATTAAAAGCCTTGAAGAGGTGGAATGAAGAGGTGGTGGGTGATGTTAATTGGCGTAAAAATCAATGTGTTCTAGAAATAGAAGAACTGGATAGGCGAGAGGAGGGTCGAGGATTGGATGGGGAGGAGAAGGAGAGACGTGGAATGTTGAGGGGAGAGTTGGAGAGACTGGTGGAGATGGAGGAGATTGCCTAGCGCCAAAAATCCAGGGTTGCATGGTTGAAAGAGGGGGACAAATGCACTAAATTTTTCCACAGGGTCGCCAATTTGAACAGGCGCAAAAACTCTTATCACTGTGTTGGAGGTTGATGAGATTACTTATGAGGATTCGCAGGATATTGGAAATCAGATGGTGAGATTCTATCAAAATCTATATCGGGAACAGTTTGATTGGTGACCAAAGGTAGATGGACTGGATTTTTCTACTATAACGGAGGAGGATGCTAGTTGGTTAGAGAGATCGTTTGCAGAAGATGAAATCAAGGACGTGGTTTTCAGTATGAATGATGATAAGGCACCTGGACCAGATGACTTCTCGTTCGCATTTTATAAAACTTGTTGGGAGGTGTTGGGATCGGACATCATAGATGTTCTTACTTATTTTTTTGAGTACGACAGGTTCGTGAGAAGTTTCAATGCTACATTTATTGTGTTGATTCCAAAAAAATCAGGAGTAGTTGACATTAAGGATTTCTGCCCTATTAGCTTAGTTAGTGGGGTATATAAGATTATCGCGAAGATCTTGGCGAATAGATTGAAGGAGGTGCTGGGGAAAGTGGTAACTAAGAGTCAGAATGCTTTTGTGAAAAGACGACAAATTTTGGATTCTGTGCTTATAGCGAATGAATGCGTTGACTCTAGATTGCGTTTGGGGGTGCCAGGAATGTTATGTAAACTCGATATTCAGAAGGCTTATGATAATGTGAACTGGGGGTTCCTTTTGTAAATGCTCAGGCGACGTGGTTTTGGGGAAAAGTGGTGTAAGTGAATTCAATTCTGTATCTCTACTGTTTCATTCTCAGTTTTGGTCAACGGCAACCCGGAAAGTTATTTTCGAAGCAGTAGAGGTTTGAGGTAAGGGGATCCTTTATCTTCATTGCTATTTGTGATCGTTATGG
>NW_019237553.1:33894-37895 GCF_002742605.1 Olea europaea var. sylvestris | reverse complement strand
AATCCTAATTCTTTGGACTTTTGCTGAAGCTTCCAAGAAACTGGATGCATTTGCATTTCTTGCGTGCAATTGGGATTGCAATGTCAATGAGAGCAGGAATTGCTGCAGATGCTGCAGCTGCTTTGCTTTTCCGAATACTTGCTCAACCTGCTTTGCTGTTTCCTCCATTGAGACAAGTTGATGGTGTAGAAGTTCAACATGAACCACTTGGCGGTTACATTTCATGTGAACGTAAGCAGGTAGTTTCGTCTTCAATATTCTTTTAATGCTCATAATGAAATCTCTGTACTACACTTTTTTTCACATTGGAAATATTTTGAACAGAAAGAAGTACCTGCAATGGAAGCTACAACTGAAGCTACTGCCCAAGGGATTGCATCAATGCTTTGTGCCCATGGCCCCGAAGTTGAATGGAGAATATGTACCATATGGGAAGCTGCTTATGGTTTGATTCCTCTAAGTTCCTCTGCCATTGATCTTCCTGAAATCATTGTCGCAACACCTTTACAGCCTCCTATATTATCATGGAATTTGTATATTCCTCTTCTTAAAGTCCTTGAGTATCTTCCTCGTGGAAGCCCTTCTGAAACATGTCTCATGAAGATATTTGCTGCCACCGTTGAAGCAATTCTTCAGAGGACGTTTCCACCTGAGTCTTCTAGAGAACAAATCAGAAAAGCAAGATACGAATTTGGGTCTGCATCCAAGAATCTTGCTGTGGCCGAGCTCCGTACGATGGTTCACTCACTATTTTTGGAGTCATATGCCTCTGTAGAGCTTGCCTCTCGGCTTCTTTTCATAGTGTTAACTGTCTGTGTCAGTCATGAAGCACAGCTGAGCAGAAGAAAGCAACCTAAAGGTGAAGATCGAAACATTTCTGAAGAACTAATGGACGACTCACAAGAAGCCACCAGAAAACAAAGAGACATGGCAAATAAACGGTCGAAAAAACTGGGGCCCGTTGCTGCATTTGATTCTTATGTTATTGCTGCAGTTTGTGCACTATCCTGTGAACTTCAGCTCTTCCCCTTGATTTTGAAAGGGGGCAATCATTTAGGTGCCAGAAATATATGTGATGTAGATAAACCTGCAAAAGTAAGTGATCCACCCAGTGACTTACGAAATGGTATCGACTCTGCTGTTTATCACACTCGTCGATTATTGACAATTCTAGAGGCACTTTTTTCTTTGAAGCCATCTTCTATAAGCACGTCATGGAGTTACAGTTCAAATGAAATAGTGGCTGCTGCTATGGTTGCAGCTCATGTTTCGGATCTTTTTAGATGTTCGAAGGCTTGCATGAATGCTCTTTCCATCTTGATCAGATGCAAGTGGGATAATGGAATTTACTCTCGGGCATCTTCCCTTTTCAACCTCATTGATATTCATAGCAAGGCTGTTGTATCCATTGTCAATAAAGCAGAACCATTAGAAGCACACCTACGGCACACCCCTGTTTGGAAGGAAACAACTTTGTGTGTTAATGGGAAAAAACGTACTACAAGTACTAGCAGTAGACTGCAGTGTGAAAACTTGCCTTGTACAGAAAATCTACTAAAATGTGAGAAGTCTTCCTACTCTGGTGAGGATGACAGGTGTATAGCGGGCAAAGGAATTGCGAGTTTCCCAATAGATGCTTCAGATTTGGCAAACTTTTTGACAATGCACAGGCATATAAGTTTTAGTTGCAGCGGGCAAGTTCTTAGGTGTGTCCTGACAGAGAAACAAGAATTATGTTTTTCAGTCGTTTCATTGCTCTGGCAAAAATTGATTGCATCACCTGAAACACAACCGAGTGTTGAAAGTACTTCTGCACAGCAAGGATGGAGGCAGGTAACGTGCCTGACTCACTCTTTAACATGTCATGGTTATTAATGACATTTTAAGCTTTTATAATTTACAAAATAAAAACATATCTCCCTCACCCCCCTCCCCCTGGCTCGCCAAAAGTGGAACAGGTTGTATATCTCATTTCTGTTTTTATGCACAAAAGGAGAAATTATTAACCAAAAGGGAAAAAATGAAAGAAAGAAAAAGGAATGTGTATGGATAGCATGAAAGATCCATCTATAAGAAATAATAAAGACTACAAAAGGAGAAATATCCGATCTTATCAATGAAGGCTCAATGCAGTGCCCAAACAGAAGAAAGAAAGACTGCCGACGGCTCTATGATTCTGTTACTCAAGTCCCTTGTTCCTCTGTCGCATATGCTGTTATCTCTCTCTCTCTCTCTTTTTTGGTATAACAATGGAAAATTTTGTCCTAGTCATTCTGTTTTTGGCCATAGGATAATTATTTGTCCAGTTTCCTATTAAAAGTTTTAGTCTGAAATGGAAGTTTTTGCAAGCAGTCCTAGGTTTATTTTAGACCATACTTGAAAGATTAAAATCAGCGAGTCTTAGCTTATTTCTAGTGTAATCTTATTAAACGATCTTCTCGAAATATGTTGCAAATTTTAAAAATAATAGATCGTGTACATGGGAAACTCAGGACTTATTGACTATTTTCCCATGAAAAAATAAAAACCCAATTATCAAGATGGTGACTAGATGTAAAATTTTGATCAGATGACATGCATTCTCAGATGATGTTTCCATTTGGAATCAGATTTATGACAGGTTTCGTAAAATAGATTAGAGAGTACTGGACAATATTAATGAAGAAAATGAAACAAAATTGTCTTGTCCAGTCCGTCCTTCACAGCACTACACACTGAACCCTTATTGTTTACGAGTTTAAGTTGCAAGTAATACCCCAGCTAGAAAACTAACTAATGAATACGTGGCTTTTATGCTCTAATCCATTGAAAGAATTATAAGTTTATTGCTCTTTTGATTATCTTCTGTACATAATTACAGGTGGTTGATGCACTCTGTAATGTAGTATCAGCATCACCGGCAAAAGCTGCAACAGCTGTTGTTCTTCAGGTCCAGATTTTGTTTTTCTTGAATTACTCATGAAAATGAGTTTGTGAATTAGATTTTATCTGGAAACTGAACTTTTAACAATAGATTTCTAATTCCGGGGTTGCAACTAAGCCACTGACAAATCAGTTCTCTTTTTCTTTTTCTACATAGAATAATTAGGAATGACTTAAAATGAATTATATCAGGTTTCCAAGCAACGAATTCATATTCCAGCTTTATTTTAATTCTAGTCGCTATCATTTGTTTAGTCACTTTCTTTGCCATGATGCATTTGTCAGGCGGAGAGGGAATTGAAGCCATGGATTGCTAAAGATGATGATCTTGGTCAAAAGATGTGGAGGATCAACCAAAGAATCGTAAAAGTGATTGTGGAGTTGATGAGAAATCATGAAGCACTGGAATCTTTGGTAATACTTGCGAGCGCATCCGACCTCCTCCTACGGGCCACAGACGGGATGCTTGTTGATGGAGAAGCATGCACTTTACCACAGCTGGAGGTAACATTTATGGATTTTAGTCTGGTAACATCCCCATTTTCCACTCTTTCATTCACCTTTAAATCTGTCTTTCCACCAATCTGACCCTTTAAGTGCTCTCATTTCTTCTATTCTAGTGGTGTGCTTTTTAGAAATATTTACTCCTCTTTTGACATTAAGAGAATTTTTAAAAAGTTTACCAATACATTCTTTTATAAGTAAAAAACAGGTAAGTTTATATAAATAATACTTTTTCCACTTAAAAAAGTAAGTTATCCAAGTATGTTTGGAAATAAAAAGTTTATGAGATGTAACTTTTACTTATTTTCAAAAATTGCCAAACATGCCGAGCTGATGAATTTCTGTATCATATTATTTTTATGATATATTCACGTGCTTGCACCCGAAAATGTTGGATAGCTGTTGGAAGTAACCGCTAGAGCAGTTCAACCAGTGCTCGAGTGGGGAGAATCAGGATTGGCAGTCGCAGATGGCCTTTCAAACCTGTTGAAGGTATAAAAACCTCTCTGATTAACATGCTTAATGATATTATATCGTTTCATTTAGAAAAAAGAAACTTCAGTTAACTCGCAACC
>NW_019237553.1:32155-33270 GCF_002742605.1 Olea europaea var. sylvestris | reverse complement strand
ATTAATAATTTGCTGTAAACCATATGCTGCAAGACGAGAGAACAAATACCATAGACATACTCATACAATCACATGCAGTTATATATTTTGTAGAGTGGAATCTCTGATCTCGTTTCCCCACTAAGAAGGTGATGCTAAATCACCTCATCAAATAGCTTAGGGTGTGAAAGATGGACACATTTATTTATTTTAGTCTAGTCTTCACACATCCCCTTGTGCGCGCCGGATTCATTTTTCATTTTAATCAAAGTCTTGGCGTGTGCACAATTTTCATAGATGGATGGCAATGAACTCTGGACCTCTTATATTATGCTCAACCACCTCCATCTAAAAGTCCAAGTTATAAGAGACGATGACACATTGACTTGTTTAAATTAAGTCTTAAAAGATCATGAGGATTCCTGTGGCTTAACACAAGTCTATTATTCTTTTGGTTTCGGAATGAAAAATCTTGACTAATTGTTTATCTGGACATAAATATGCAGTGTCGACTACCTGCTACAGTTCGCTGTATTTCTCATCCAAGCGCTCATGTTCGAGCTCTTAGTACTTCAGTTCTTCGAGCTATTCTACATGCCTGTTCAATGAAATCGAGCAGCAAACAAGAGGATATAAATGGCATTAGCAATCCACCTTATCTGTATCTAAACGTGGGCGTTAGCGACTGGCGAGCAGATATTGGAAAGTGTTTGACGTGGGAAGCTCATAGTCGACTTGCGACTGGCCTGCCTATAATGTTTCTTGAAAATGCTGCAAAGGAATTAGGCTGTACTATATCCATTTGAAACCACCTTAAATACCAGACTTTCTGAGTATGTTTTGTCTTTCATTGCAAGAGTAAAAACACGACAATTACTGGAATTCTATGATTTTCGTATTGGTCAAATACTGATATGAGTTTATCTTCTAATTTCTGCTAATGACAATTATACGTGTCTAACATTAAAATTTGTTCGATCTTGAATGGTGAATCGACTTCAAATAGTCTCAACTTTGACTAGCTATGCATAAATACTATCTAGACTTATAAGTTGAGATCTGTTGTTCAATTTTGTTGTTGATTCAATTAATTCTTGACACGTCATCAATTTAGTGGGTTGATGGTGAAGTTAATG
>NW_019237553.1:30145-31225 GCF_002742605.1 Olea europaea var. sylvestris | reverse complement strand
TTCATCAATCTACTATTCTAAAATTTATTTTTCCATAAAAATGAGTATCAAACACTCTCTTGGATAGCAGATATGAGCTCTAGATTTATTGCCATTGTTTCAATGCCATTTTGGTGTCCGTTTCTAATGTGGTTAAATGAAGATTCCTAGTTCCATTTCAAAAACTTTGCTTTGTGCAGAAAACATAGCATGCTAGAAATTGATTTTTAGTTCAAAAACCCTTACGACATAAGAATTTCCAAGATCTTTTTGGTTCAAGAATCCCTACTCAAGAAGATTTTCCAAGATCTTTACATGCTTGAATCCATTTGCACTTACCTACTTCAATTCTTCATTTGGTAGCAATCCTATGGTCAAAGAACTCAATCAAAATCTACTTTGGCCCGTTCCTATTTTGGTGCCTTTTCAATTTCATGCACGAATTTTCAGTTTACAAGCCCCCAGTTCAATCGTTTGTTTGATAATTGAAGACTAATGGGAAGGTAAATGGAAGTTGAGGGACATCAAGGATTTGAATTCAAATTCAAATCACTTCCTCTAAGCCATTTCAATAAAGTATGGGTCGTGATAGTTTACATGGACGAGCCATGAGTCATAATCCAACACTGTCTAGTAATTTTTTATTCATAATTTTGTGATTAGCTACATGAAATTTATTTTTCACACTTTGGTTTTGTCATATGTACCACTTTGTTTGGTTAATAGTCAGATTTACTGAAAAATAAAAAATAAAAAATTAATTAAATATTTAGCAATAACTATGGGACATGTTAATTTTTATTTCTCTTTTCTTTTTTGGACATGTTCTATTCATATATCTTCTTTTTCACCAATATATACAATATGAGAAGCTTTTTCCTAATTTCACAACCTTCTGTGAAGTAATTATATCGATGTGCCTCTTAATAAAATGTTTTATTACTCGCAAAAAAGTGAAAAACAGTGCAACTCTTACATTTTTTTATTAATATTTTTCTTCACTTAAAAAAGCAAACTGTTTTTAACCAACCTTTTTATAAGTTGATTTGAAATTTTTAATGAATTAGCAAGAACACAAGCTGTCAACTACCTTACATTTGT
>NW_019237553.1:5238-17665 GCF_002742605.1 Olea europaea var. sylvestris | reverse complement strand
CAATTCTTGATAGTTTTAGACACTCCCGTCCAATTTGCCAACAAATCAGTATTTAACTTCTATGAAAGATGAACATTGGGAAGCACTAAACCTGTTTCCATCATTTATTCTATTTATATACATGCGATTTCATAATTATCTAATTTTTTGACTAAACTCCACAGGTTAATCAACAAAGAATTCATAGTAGGTATATATCCTTATAAAACCAATTGCTAATGCAACTTTAATCATATAGTGATAACCAGTTTGCAAATCATAAAAACTCGAATTATTCTGTAGGTACAGATTTTTTACCGAATTTTATATAGGGAGACAGCTCTCTGTGATTTGCAGTAACCAATCCCTGTGAGATAACTGTGTTTCCTGTATAAAAACTGTTAAAAAATCTATACTTGTAGCATTTTTCTAAAAACTCAGTGGAGATTTTGTTAAAATAGTGTTGAGAAGTTTACGATAGCTGAAACCATAATTAGACGTTAATGCTTTATTGACAATGATGATCCCGACTGAAGTGATTACGTTGAACATCCATGCAGCCGCATCCAATGCCGTCTTCTTATTAGCTTTGCTCGAAGGCGCCATTTCCTTAGTTGCTTCTGTAGTGACTGCCGAAGGGCAGAACTTTTACTTCACAAGGCACAAGCAATTGTTTTTTCTAAGATATGAACCAAATCGAAATCGAACCATTTGGTTCTGGTTTGATTCTAGTTACATTATTGATTGAGAAGAAAAAATAGAGAGGATATTTGAGGAAGAAGAATTGAAGGTTGAGACTTCAATTACAGAAATTCATGGGTGGTGGTGGCTGAGCGCGATGGTAGACGACAGACGGCAGTTGGCATCCATGTGAGAGTCGGTAAATAAATTGAAAGGAAAGAAAATGAAAAATGAATTAGCCGAGTCTCCAAAATGAGTTAAGATCTCTAGTCTCCATAATGAGAAACAAGACATCAAAGATAACATGATCTTTTTTGTCCTGATTGTCAATTGAATTCTGAATTTTTTTGTGCGAACAGCGATTCACTAATTTGCATAAAAAATATACTGAAATTTAAAAATTGAGTTTGGTTCTTTGTTTTAAAACTAGAATTGAATCAGAATTAGAACCAAATAATTCTCAGTTCTAAGACCAAAACCTTTAATTTATTTTGTAGATCCGATCAGAATTGTCCATCCGGTTTGGTTCGGTTATGGTTTGGTCTGATTTGATTTGGTCATTTTGTCCTCTATAAAGCTGTCTGCTTAATGCCGGCCTAGACACCAGAAGTCATGCACATTTTTTTCAACTTTTTTTTCTTTCTTTCCTTTTTTAAAGAAAAATATCCATTTTATTTGGAGCCATTTTTGTTAACCTAATGGTCAATGTAGGCCTGGGCACTAAATTATTTTTGATGATTTATTGGGACTAATTACTTCAAAAAGGATATCGTGCTTTTAATTTTCAATTATCTAGTATTTGAAAACTTAAAAATTGTCTAGTTGTAGAAATTAGTAGTAATTATAGTATTTATGATTTTAATTGATTGGCAGACAATATTGATATTTATGTAATAGTGTTAGAATAATTAAAATAACGTTTTATAATAAGGAAATGTTTAGGCTTTGACTTGATCTTGCCGTCTTGTCACCTTTTAGAACATTGCTATTGACCATTACAACGAAATTATGGAAATTATTAAGTGAATCATCATCGACATCGATCACTTCAACCTCCTTCGCCAAGAACATAACCATCCCATCACAATTACTTGGTTCAAACCCATCTTACAACCATTACGAACACTTCCTCACACAATCACCATCAAAGTAGTCGCCTCCTTGAAGTAGTGAGGTTACTTTCGTCATAAAATAAATTTAGAGGGAACCCAATAGGAGTGGAACTTCTTAAAAGAGGTCTTACTCACAACTCACAAGACTCTCAACTGCATAGAAATACTTAAATTTTAATTATAGCTCAGTGATCCTACTAAGTCTAGTCGCAGTTTAAACGAAAATAAAGAAATTACTGGTTTTGACTGTAATAGAAAATAATATAATAATCGGTAGGATTTGAACAACTCATTTTAACAAAATATTTGACCGTAACTATTCAGGAGGCTTAATAGCGGCCTACATTAAAATATTGAGGACCAACTTGTAATTTGATGAGTAGGATGAGGACCAGAAATGAAAATTTCCATTTGTATTAGTCATTTGTTTCCGCTGTATGATAGATCAACCGTGACAGTATATATGTGAGGCTGTGAGGGGATAATCGTGTGCTTTTGCATGTTTTTAATTTGCTACAATTGGTATTCCAGGGTGATATACTTTTTGAAATTAAAGGAATGATCCAAAAGATGGTTTTGAAATTGGATTTCGCTACATAAAAAATGTACATAAATGGTAACTGAAAATTATGTGGAGGGTAAAGACCTGATGAAGAAGTTGATTGTATTTTAAATTGACAAATAATCGAGTGCAACATGATATTACGTAAATCTTAACGCATATGTAGCAAGATCGTTTAAAATTAAAGTTCAAAAGACAGGAAAATCAATCATACTATAGTGACATAATGATTGACATAATGTCACATGATATTCTATCATTGGATTGTTTAAAGCATAGTCAGCTTTCCACCCAATCACATCCTACCACACTGCCTTCCATCAAAGAATCTGTCAGGATTCTTCCATCACTCCAGCATTTTTCCTAGGAAAATTGATCGCACTGTACAAACTACCAAAGCATATTGTACTAAGTGCAACTGCAGGGAACATGAAAGTCATGATTTTATTAAGCTAATTTCTATTCCTTTGGTAGCATTTATTTGAGGTTTTAATATATAAAATCTAGGGATGACAACGAGCCAAGTCGAGCTGGATTACCTGCCGAAATTTGAGACTCGAGTTTGGTTCGAGTAAAAATGATTTGAATTTTTTTGTGCCCAAGCTCGACCCAAGCTTTTGGCTTGAACCCTAACGAGCCAGTTATTTTTTTTTTTTTTTAAATAAAACCTAAGCAACTAGTTGCTTGCTACTTAATACGTGCAAGTAGTTGTGTACTTGCCTGTAGCTTCATTTTTTTCCTTTTTCAAAGGGTCGGCTCGTCATGGGCCGAAAATGGCCCGTGAAATGAGTCGGCTTGGTTCCGGCTATTTTTGGGCCGAACCAAGGGCAGGCCAAATTTAAGTGACGAAAAATATTTATTAAAAAAAATTTAGAAATGTGCTACATAAGTAAAAGTCAAAGAATAAATAATGAAGCTCGACTTACATTTGTTAAAAAAATGCAACATCGATGGCCAAATAGAGCTTTAATTGATTTGGTTGACGAGAATGATCATGGTGTAGAAAAGCCTGTCTACCGGGATTTGAGTTGGTTTGGTCTTTCTTTGGGAGATATTATTGAGACTCTTGACAAAGTGCAACCAAAGTCCAATGTTGACGAAACATGGATACATATTAGATATATAAGGGTACAAATATCTCCACTTAATATGTCAACCTTTTAATATGAAATTCTAGTCTCAACTTTTACAATGCTCGAAACATGACATGAATTAAATTGATAAAATACAAACTGTCTTTTATTATGCAGAGAAGACATGAAACTATGAGAATGTACACTTATTTGTTTAATAGACTTTTTCACTTTCCCAAAGTTCAATCGAAAACAAGATCAAACTACTAATTAAATAATAAAAATCTTGTAATCATTAAAATACAATGTATGAAAGGCATAAAAATTGGAAGTTAATTTTTTGGGGAAAATCATGCTGTCAAAGAGTCGATTCAAGACTATCTAGCTTTCCAACCATCTCACATGAACCATGTCGAGCCTTGACTAGTATACCTTTAAACTTAGACGACTCGACCCACCTTTTCTTCCTTTGAGGCTAGTTCTAATAAAGATAAAGCGGCCATGAGCAAGCAACCAGACAAAAGCAAGCTTTCTCTTTTAAATCACACTTTGCCACTTTTCTAAAAGCTCATGATTACTCTCAACGCATAAGATAACTAATGAAGGGAAATTTACATGATACACTGTATTTAAAATTTGTATATCATATTTTGTAAAGTGTTAAGTAATGTAAAATATAAGGTCTGCTTTGATATTTTTTATTAGGGGAACTTTGATCTGTTTAGCTATTTATTATGGCAATTTTGTTAATATTTCTATTTTTACTTGCAATTTTTTTTTTTTTTTTTTGGTTATCCATATGTAAAGTACTGTAAGCAAAATGTAACTATGTAAAATATAGTATTGAAATTGTAAATAAATCTAAATGCAGAGTGTATTTTGTAATTTTTCAGAATAGAAAGAGACAAAAAAGAAGAAATTTTATAGGTAATTATTACAAAACGTCACTCCACTATTATATTATTAAAATGTTCATACCTTCATTTTTTGGTATTTTCACCCTTAATTACATATTTTGATCTCGCAAAACATCATTTTCATCCATTTTTCATTTAAATGAAGGTTATTTTTGTCTTAATTTTTTTCCCCTCTTTCTTCCCCAATTTTTTGTTCAAGTGAAGACATGAATGAAAAATAACACCATTCTCGTCAATATTTGAGACAACACCAACCTAGATGCAATTTTTTTTTTCTCGAGATTTATTTTTTGTTGACCTCATAAATTTTGTAAAGTGACGTGAATCTTGTACTTGAACCGTGTCAACTATAACATTAAAAAGAGAAGATATGCAATATAAATTGTTCAAGTCAACAAATGTACGGTTTAAAATAAACAGAAAATGCTGGTGGAAGTTGCAGCACAACAATTCTGTGGTGATGAAACGAAATGGAATTTTATTGCTATAACATAAGCTACAAAGTAAGGAGCTAACTTTATTATAATTAACTGATGAAATTCTTGGTGTCCCAAACGGGAAACGAGTACCAGAATTCAAATGTTGTCAAGGATGAAACTTGGTGACGTTTTGTGGTAATTACCTAAAATCAAAAATCAACAAAATCAAATTATTAAGAATTAACAAACTAATCATAACTAATGCCAAAATCTCATTCTATACTCACATTGGAAAAAAGAATAAACAAAATTATACTTACTTGGATATTCACACTTCCATCTTCTTTCATGGCTAATGATAGTGAACCTGCAGCATCCATGGGAGCCCCTATAGTTCCAAGCTGTTCCTTGTGCTTCCACCCCTACATTAAACCAAATTTTGAACTAAAAATTTACCAAAATACAGATAAAAAATTTAGGCCCCGTTTGAGCCCCATTAATTTGAAGTAATATATTTTGAAATAGTGATTGATAGAGAATATGTGGTTAAAAAATAAGAAATTTTTTTTTATTTGCGTGTAATATTATTTTTATGAATAATGTATAGTTGAAAATGAGCACTTTAGAAAAATAATGGAAAAGAATGTAAAATAATAGAGGCTCAAACAGGGGTTTAATATTTGAATCTTCTTCCATCCATTGTCGTTTATCGACTAAGCTGACTTGAAACCACAAGTCAAATCAATATTTATCAAAGGTTTAATAGAGGAAAAAATGGGTACAAATGGGGAACAAAGATGAAGCCTCATTAAATCTCATCAAATTAAAATTTTCTCTTTCCTGTTTTCAACTATACTATTTTCAATAAAAATAATATTATACGTAAATAAAATTTTTTTCATTCTTTTATAACTATTCATTTAAAAAAAAAAATTCCCCCCTTATAATCAAAATTATTAGAGGCTAAACGAGGCGAAAAAATTTAAATCCTTATTTGATTCTCATTCTTCTAAAAATTCATTTTTTCAAAACTTATTTTCAACCACATATTCTTCAATAAAATAATATAATACGCAAATTCAAAATATTTTTTTAATTTTATTCACACATGCTCCATCAATCTACTATTCAAAATACATTATTTTTCCTAAAATGGGAATCAAACAAGGACTAAGATGAGAATATCCTTCATGTAAATCAAAAATTAGATTAGAATGATATTTTGTGCAATGAAATATGTTATTAAGAGTAAAAATGTCAAAAAAATGGAATGTATGGACTTTGTGTACAAAAACAATAAAATGTATAAATTACCTAAAATAAATTTTTAAATTTTAAATAAATTACCCTTTGCATAAAAATACACAAATAAAGAGGACCCGTCGCTATCATGCGCCACTGTGGCCAATCCCCTCTCTCTCTGTCCTATGTCAATTGGCTGCCATCGTTCTTATTCATACCATTTATCTCTCTAAAACCAGAAATTCTGATTACCTCTTTTGTACCTTTTTTCAGTGTAAGCTAAATAATGCACTCTACTATTTAGAGGCTTACAATCAGAAACTTTTGTGGGCAGATGCCTGATCGTTGAATTGTTGTTGGGGCTCGCTTTCAGATCTGTATGGATCTTTCTATTATATGTATTATATATATCTATACCCAACATTTTCTATGTTTTCATGCTTGAGTTATGTATGAGTAAAAATTTCCTAGTTATAAGATCTTTGATGAGTTGAATTTGAATTAAAGCGCTTATTATTGAAAAATTTTGTAGCTTCGAAAGTTTGTGTCTGAAAGGATTTTTGAAATCCATTTTTATTGGCAAATAGTATTTGACAAGATAAAGTTTCAACCTTTTCCTTTTTGAATGTGTATTTTATGGATTTAAACGTTGATGCTTAGTTAACTTAACAATGAAATGGTTTACGGAAATTATATTTGAATTGTTGCGAGGCTGATAAAATGGAATAACACTGTGTTAATAATTTTTATGAAGCAAACATAAAAATAATAAAAAACTAATTTAGAGAAACCCAACTCTTTCTGATAGTTATGTAAAACATCGCGTGTTCATTTATATTCCCTGGTTTTATGGTAGCGTCTCTCAGAATTTTGGAAAATGTTGTCACATTTTTACCCGAAGTTTCTACACATATAAGTTACATATTACATTTGTCAGGCCAATAAAGTTATTTGGAGGTAAAATAGCTGAAAAGTAAGTTATTGGTTTGTGCCCAGATGAGAAGAACTGATGTTATTGGCAGTGGAAGGAGGAGGGTTCTTTTCTTCCTCGGCTTCTGGATACAGTAAGGGATTGACCCTTCTTTTATTGGGTCAGAGGAAAGAAGAGAAACCCATGAGAGTAACACCGTGGAATCAGTACCAGTTGGTGGACCAAGAGACTGATCCTGATAGCCAGCTGTCTACTGGGAAGAACCAGCTTGTCCACGGGTGTGCTTCCTTTGTATGCTTTGGTCGTGCTACCGCTGAAGTCAAGAGCCCATCTCATCTGCCTAATCAGCTCCAAGAAGCCTCACTGGGAAATCCTGTCTATCACGATGGTAAAGATCAAGCCCATTTGGCTGATCATCTTGATGATGATGCTAGTAACATAAGTAGTATTAGTCTGAAGAGTAGTATGAAGAAACCGACAAATATTATTCCAGTTTCTGCTGCAAGTGATGGAAGCTTTGGCAATGGACAAGAAGCTTTATGTGAGAAGAATAATGATGTTATGAGTCAAACGGAGAGGAGGAAAGTGCAATGGACAGATACATCTGGTGGTGAGCTCTTTGAGATCCGAGAATTTGATATGAGGTATGAAAGATTAATATCATTAAGTAATTTGTGTGCGTTTTCATTCTTTAAATTTCTTATGGGCTGTTGGATCTCCATTCTCATGTTTTCATTCTGGTGCTTTTGTGCTTTTGTAACAAGTATGATCTAAGACTTGGAAGTTTTTCTTCCCTGCTACCATCAAATTTCGTTTTCCTTGTGGCTTTGTTTGTTGTCATGCTCATGCCCATGTTAAAGACGTGTATACAACAAGATAACATATATAATTGAGAGCGTGAATATATACTAATCTGATTCCATACATATAGTTTAGAAATGGTGAGGACAATGACCATTTGACACCAATAATGTCAAGGTTGTGGTGAGCATTGCAGCTAATATTTTGTAATCTGTGGTCTCTGTATCTTGGTTTGCTATTATTTTTAATGAATTTGGAGTACAGCACCGGGTTCCATTGTACAGGTTATAACATTTAGTTGATTAGGCACATGAAAACTATAAAAGATTTTTATGAATTATTGAGGAATGATATAATGGGGGATATTTTTTTAGTTTGATGTTCAAGTATTGTAGAGTGAGATGTGATCCTTCTACATCTGTTCTGCATTGATTTATATTTTCATTATGTTTTGTTGAATAAAGACCAAAAACAAATACCGTGCTTTAGGCAATTTAGCACAAGCAATGACTTAAATACAACACCACAGACTTGTTAGCATTCATATATTGAAACGTCAGATTCTAGGGAATATCATGGTTAATAGTTCAATGATTAAACTACTTGTACACACAAATTGTACACTTTAATTAACACCTCTCTGTGTCAAAAATCTGGGAGTTGATAAAAAATGGTGTTGTCAAGATCATGTACCAAAATCTGTCAACTCACATGGGTGTAAGCCAAAGTGTTGACCATTATGTATATGTAGTATAATCCATAATTCAAAGAGTAATTAGCGTAAAATCCCTTACCTTTGCCTCTATTGCTGAATACCCATATCTTTTTAGATCAGCGTAAAACTCCCCTAGATAACATTTAAGTGTGGAAGACTTTGTTTTCTTCTATTTTCTCAATAGAGTCCTATGAAATGACAAATATACCATTCTTTTTAAATAAAACAAAAAAGAAAAGAAGGAAAAATAAAGAATTAATTGCAACTGTAGTCCCGTCTTTTCCAAAAAAATGCAAACGAGCCCCAAATAAATAATTAAAAAATTAAATTTAAAAATTCTCTTCTCCTACCTCTATCTTCCTTCCACCCACCCATCCACCCACCACCACCACCACACTACTCAAGCTAGCCACATCACAATCTCTTCCTGGGTCCAAAATGACCTTCATCCTTACCATTCTCAACTTCATCTTTACAAAATTGGCATAATTATCTTCTTCAAATGATGCTCAATTAAACCTCTTATGTCGGTAATTTCATCAAATGATGCTCAATTACAGGAATATGGAGTCACTAGCATCCTTAATTTGTCACTGTTAGATGAAAATAAGGATTTGATTACATTCCAAAATGACCCTTCATCCTTACCATTCTCAACTTCATCCTTACAAAATTGGCATAATTATCTTCTTCAAATGATGCTCAATTACAGGAATATGGAGTCACTAGCATCCTTAATTTGTCACTGTTAGATGAAAATAAGGATTTGATTACATCTTTTGAGGCTATTGAACCCTTGTCTGTGCGTTGAAGTTGGGAACTTCAACTGCTTGAGAAATCACGGTTTGCGCTCTACTTCGACTCTCCCGTATTGAAAAGAATAAAATCGCCATAGGTCGGTCGGGTGCGATTCCTCCATTGGTGAATTTACTAGAGAGCATCAATTTTCGAGGTAAAAAGTATGCTTGCACAGCTTTGTTTCTCTATGTTCTGTGAAGGAGAACAAAATTAGGGTTGTTCAAGCGGAGATTATGAAACGTCTAATGGAATTAATGGCAGATTTTAGGTCGGACATGGTGGATAAATCGGCATGCATGTTGAGCCTAGTGGGGTCGACGCTGGAAGCCAGGGCGATGGTTGTGAAGGAAGGTGGAATTCCTGTATTTGTTGAAAAGTAGCATGGGAACAGAATGGCAGGAGATTGCAATAGGCATATTATTGCAATTATGTGAAGATAGCTTGACTACGGAAATGGTGGCGCGCGAGGTAGGAGGAAGATGGGGTAGGTGGGAGAGAGAGGGGATTTTTTTATTTGTAATTTTAACTTTTTAATTATTTATTTGGGACTCGTTTGCTCTTTTTTGAAAAAGTTGGGACTATGGTTGCAATTAATTATTCACTTTTTTCTTATTTTCTTTTTGTTTCTATTAAAGAGGGCATATTCATCATTTCACAAGGTTTTATTGCGGAAATGGAAGAAAATATTGTCTTCCATAGTTAAAAGGTCATCGAGGAGTGTTTTTCACCTATCTGAAAGGATAGGGAATATTCCATAATAGAGGCAAAGATCAGGGGGTTTTGCGCCAACTACCCTGTTTCAAATATTGTTGTATTATAAGAAAGTAGTGGAATTCAAGATTTGTTCTCATCATGCCAAGGTATGCACTGACGAGCATGTGAGCTGGAGAAAGAGTTTAGTTGTTTAATATGGAACAGGCAAAATCATGTTTTCTCAGTAGAGTGTTAAAACCTGGTTATATCTCCAATGCGAGTTTTTAGCTATTCTTGAAGTTTTTTAGCTTCTTTAAAGTAGAGTTCAACATGAGGAGGTTGTAGATAATGACTACTTTTCTTCTATTTTTAGATTCAATTTCTTGTTATACGCCTTTACAGGAGGCTACATATCGTAATTAATTTGGCATCTTGACATTGTTTTGGTTGCTAGGTTGCTCCATCTTATCTTCAACACTAGTTGGATACTTGTTGAAATGTCATTGATTAATCTTGTGGTATGGTTGACTAAGTCCTTGCCATACACTAAGGGTGTGTTTGATTATATTTATTTTTCATGGAAAATATCAGTTTTTCATTCAAATTCTTACTTGGGGTGTTTGATTGCTATTTTTTTTTTTATGGAAAACATTTTTCAATTTTTGAAAATATGCTTAATTTTCCTTGTTTTTAAGGAAAATATTTTCCTTGGGTGGAGGTGGTTTTTGTTTTCCTCAAAACAAGGAAAACATTTTCTTTTCTAGGTGCGAATCAAACACACACTAAGAAAAATGTGTGTGAAGACTCTGCGCAAAAGCATTATTATGAACAATAATTGGATGATTGTTGTTTTATTTTTCACATTATAAACAGGAGAAATCACCAAAACTTTTGCTTTCATAGACTCTAGTTCTTTCTCCAAATGTTAGTGTCCAGTGTGTTAACTCTGCATTCCATGTGCTTGCAGCGAAGTTGAATCGGAAGATGAATTTGACCATAGGAATCGAAAGACTTGTGCATGCAGGATAATGTAATCGAGCTTCTCATTGGACCATTGTCACTTATATAAAGAGAGAACCAAGGAGGTGTTGCTTGAAATGCGGTGGTAAAAAGATTTACTAATCAGTGTTTTGCTTGAAGTTGTACAGAGAAAAAGAAAATTTTGGAGGGTGCTTAAGATAGTTTCACAGAAAGGCAGATATCCTGCATTCCCCTTGGCCGACTGATCTGTTGTGTCTGTAGTCCTGTTTGAATTACGATTTTGAAGCATTGAGCTTAATTTTTTCCTTGATCAATATTCTTATATGAACTCACTGGTGGCGCCAATCTCCATTTTTCCGCTTTTTCTATTATTTTGATTTTGATTTTCTTCTTTCTTCTGCTGAAGAGACAAATGGAATTATGAGTTTTGTATTTCATAGATGTTAATGTGGAGTAGAATCGTGTCTGAAATTGTTGTATAGTTTGCAGTGATTTATTTGTTTTGGAAGGCAGCATTCAAGATATGTCTAGTGCAGCCTTAGAATGTTCGACCTCAGCGATAGTAGAGGAAATATGTGATCTGCCTGTAGTTTTTGTCAGGGTCCGAGGTACTTTGGCGCATTAGTGTCAAAAATGTATTGGGGACATCAGATTAGATAGTAGATCCGAGCTCATATTTCATTGAATGCAAAGGGTGATTTTGCCTGTTTATGTTGTTCAAGAAGATTTTCTTGTTAAATGCTTGACAAAATGCATCATTGGTAGCTTTAGAATTTTAACCAAGAGATTTATGCATTGCCAATAGAAGTGAGACTTAGCAGTGTCAAAATTTGGAAAAAACCATGCCACGCTATTTGAGCATAAACGAGCTTTTGAGTAAAACTCGAAGCAATGTCTTCAAGCTAATGTGGTTGTGTCTGAATTTCTTGATTTCAGGTTGGGTTTTAAATGAGTAATGCTATTTATCTCTAAAGTTTATTTGAGCATCTTTAAGAGTCTTTTTAAAATATATAATAATTTTCTATTTTAAAGAGTCATGCTTAAAATTAAATTTTAAGAGATTCTTTATTTTAACTTTTTAATATTGAGCATCAGTATATGTTTTGTTGAAAAAGCAAATGAAGAGTCAAAATGGATAACATTGTTGCAGTGTCTAAAAAATTCTAGATTCTAAATTAAAAAACATTCTTTATTATACATAAGTTGTTATTTATAAATAAGAGTTTTTTTTTTTTTTTTCCTTTTGTTTTGTTTGGATTGGGCTGGTAATCATAGCTGGTGACTCCTTTGATTATTTATTGGGTAACTTACAAAAATACCTTTAAAATTAAGGGTGTTTTGAAAAATCATATGAAATAATTTTTGGAAGTAAGAAAATACTATGTAAAATTTAAAAGTGACACGGTGTTACTTTTTTTTATAAAAATTGTCACTTTTTTGAATTGTGTTTAAAAAATGATTACACAAACACTCCGAAAGTGATAAAATTCAAAAAAATAAATAAATAAATTGATACAAACTCA
>NW_019237553.1:0-2859 GCF_002742605.1 Olea europaea var. sylvestris | reverse complement strand
ATGGCAAAGATGGTGGAGTGATGAAGACCACAGAAAAACGACAAAGAAGGAGGTTTCTCTTTGGTTTTGGAATCATATGTTGGTGTGAGACGTGAGAGGAGGTTTCTCTAGAGGGTGTTGAGGTTTGCAGATTTTAGTAAGGACGTATTAATTACGGTTTATGTGAGGTTTATTTCATTTTAATGCATTAATCTAATTTTTTTCGTTTCCAGCGTATTGAGCCTAATTTTCCCTTATTTATTTTGATGGTTCTCTTGTTTCTTGGTGCTCTAAAAGCCGATCCTTTATTGAGACTGAGCATCTTGCCCTTGCCTTTTGCTCCGTCGAAGCTTTCCAGATCAAAAATATATTATAAGATCTCAGGGTACGGTTACATAATCGGCCAACCGTATTTTGTGGCAACATCAGAGCTACACATCTCTCAGTCAATCCGATTTTTCACACCGGCCTGAAGCACATTCTCGTCGATAATAAATTTTGTGCATGATGTTACTGGTGACTCCTTTGATGTCTCCCTTATTTTCTCTATCCACTGGTTGACAGTCTCTCTAAGCGATTATCTATTGGCAAGTTCACTCGCACATTGTCAAAGGTCAGACTCTTGAACAGGAACTCCATCTTGTTGGGCATGTTAAGGAATAAGGATAAGCTGAAAAATTAAAAGGAGATTGAAGATAACTGTTATGAAAAAGCGAGAAAATGCAAATATAAAATCAAAAACACAAGATCTACGTGAAATTCCAAGCCAGAAAGAAATCACGGAAAGAGGAGGAGAAAATTCATTATATCAAAGATGAATAAAAGAGGTACAATGAAACCTTAACATATAATGAAGTCCTAATAGAACAAGCCTAACATATAATGGAGTCTAGCGGAGGATCCCCATTTTTTCTCATAATTTTAGTTTCAGCAGATATGTTGCACTTCGAGCTTTTCGAGCCATGCCAAACATTAAATATTTATTTGCAAAGACGAACATTTAATATCTTAAGGGTAAATATTGAAGAGAGTCGTCCTCTCAACCTATGTTTAACCTAGATGAGATGCGTGGGTTAAAGTAAATATTTATTCTTGCATGAGCCCTTGAAAGCTCTTGCATTCGCAGTCATGAAATCTAGATATGTGGGAGGTTCAAACTCTCATTTGCCAATTTGCCCATGAGCATCGGCCGGAGTGCCGAGTGCGTTACATGGCTAGAAAGAACCAATAGAAAATGTACCTTGCAACCATTATTTATTATCCTTTCAATTACAAAGAAAATATTGTAGATTTACCATATATTTCTAATAATTTACAAATCTAGGCTTGTTTTTGCAACTTGTGGTGGGTCTGTCGAAGTGGAAAGAAGCTAATCTATATGCGTACATAAAAATAGGATATGAACACAGATGGATGGAGAAAGATTGAGAGAGATTTCAATATTACCATATTATTCGCTCAAACACAGTTGAAACTCGCAAAATTACAATATTAAGACTCAGTATGAATAGTTACTATATATGTAGTTTTGGTGGCAACCCTTTGGTAGGATTAGCAGTCTTCCATGGTAGAAAATTAAGTCATCGTGAATCTGAATTCAATCCTGTTTGTTGTACAAGTAGCGGTTCACATCGACATCTCACATGGGGGGTTTTAAAATTTTGGCTGTTGTTTATTCAGGTAGAGTTCACACGTTTGTGAGTGCCCCGTAAATTTTCTGTGAAGCACGAATCTGTACACACAAATTTATTCATCTGAATTAGACACGGGCCAGTAGTCCGTACTAACCACAGACAATATAAGCCACACAAGTAGTCTATATCCTTGGTGTAAACACCGTAGTTACCAGAACCATGCTTGCTTTTCATGTCACATAAAAACTTTGTTGTTCTAAAAAAGTTTGGTCTGAAACGAAATGTGAAAGTTGTTCCATATGGAAGTGCATGAAGGCCAAGATAATCTTCTGAAGAATAACAATGGATGCTAATTTCCTCACCAGCTATATCACTTTTAATTACAACTGTCTTCTCGCTCGGACAGGGTGAATTGCAACGCCAGCAACACTACTAGTTTAATGAATGAACTGATCATCATTTCCCTCACTTTCTTTTTCTTATGCTTTTGGGAAACCGCTTGAGAACAAATAAAGTTTGGGACTCTTCAAAGGTGATCAATCATCAACGGAATAAGATAGCTAAAGGCACACTTCCGAATTTACTTATTTTTAAAATTATTTATTTATTTTTTTCACAAAAAAAGAAGACTAACTGTAAACAGAAAATAATACAATCATGTTTTTGTTGGGATAGAGGTTGGTGTAGTACTTATGCCGAGAGGGAGACCTTCACCAATGGAGAATCGCAAACTGGCTAAAAGATGGAGATCTTAATACCAAGCACCTGCTAAATAAGTGCATTTCTTCTAATTAGTATCACATTTAAGGCAATGCCATCTATCGCCTTAAAAGTTTTTGGCGAAACTTTCCTTAAAGGGTGAGAAGAATGCACTGTTAGAAACATAATTATCATTTCAGATTAAAAGATAGATTCAATAATAGGTTTATTAATTGCACATGATATCTCGAATAAGAAGATAAAAATTATCGGACGATAGCTCGAAAAAATAAAACCACTATTTTAGTCTTCTGGTGCCTAGAAAGAATTCTATCGCCTTTTGTTTTTTCTGGGGCACTTTTTTGGCAATCGTGTCAAGTGACCTAGGGCTCCCTGTTCGAAAGGGCATACCAGTTTCTGATTTTGTAGGTATACACGAAACTTCAACCCAAGCTCTCTACTTTCTGTCTTCACCCTCTTGATTCCTTCTTTCCCACCTATTAGGCTTGGGCTATGCTAAGGAATAGAACATGAAGGAAGACACTAC